>NW_020273076.1:3609661-3743495 GCF_003268045.1 Sipha flava
GTGTGTGTGTGTGTGTGTGTGTGTGTGTGTGTGTGTGTGTGTGTGTGTTACTTGGACCAATATTTAATACGCAGTGGAAATATACTCGTAATATCATATCGCAAACAATATTACTATCGTTGGTTTCGTGTAAACAGTGACTTACGAACGCTGACATTTACCCGTAAACACTGATCAACAAGATAATTTAATTTTGATATTTGTAATGGAATTTAATTTTGTTTATATTTATTTCTATTGTGCTGCATATAACATTTCTGTACGTACGATTACACTTCGCGAAAACCGTTCATTACTTTTTAGCGAACAATTCTACCGAATAGTGATTAAAAAAATTTTATTTTTCATGAAATATTTTTAAAATACACAACTATTAATGACATAATAACCAACGATTAGTTAGTCTTATCGTCGCAAAATAAATATTCCCCAAACTACAAGTGCGTCAAGATTTTTTACTGATAAATCTCAGTACTATCTATTATTGCTTGAAATTATGTTAAGTCTACATTATTATTTTACGCGATCGTATCTAATCTATATTATCTGCTGGACGATTTTGGTTGTTTCGTAAAAGGTTAAATGAATCGTAGCATTCGGAACGATACAAAATGATTAACTGAAAAAATCGACAAAATCTGGGACACACCAATAATTAAGTATAGATATATGCATTCTTATTTATATATCCTAAGAATTTCATTTTTTTTTTCATAAGTACCGTTTTACCGACCGTAGCCTGGAGTAGCAAAGTACCTAGAGTCTTTCAACAAATTTAGCATTATATCTAACAGGTATATATTATTATATTTGTATACACGTATTATGATGGTTCTCTTCGCGGGAGCATTATTAGGAAAAATGTGCAAACGGGTAAAAAAATTAAAACTAAATTACCATTCTAATTTATATGATGTCGTTAAGGATTCATGGAAATACCTCGAGCTAACAGATAGCTAAATTAAATTAAATGATTACGTTGACACCAGTGCCGTGTTAAGTTGTAATGCCGCCGGGGGCACGCGTATTTTGCCGCCTCGTCATAGATATGAATGCATGATGTTAATGAGAACTATAAACTATTTATAATTAATAGGGATGATACATATTATTATTTATATTTAGTGTTTACTGCAACTGTACAGGCGTACAAGCAATATCTTCGTCTGTCGAGTCTCGACTGTTTACACATTAATGCGCGTTAATATTGTAATCATTCGAATAAGATATATGTATAGCCGTACAGGTATAAGTAAATAAGATTTATTATAACTAAAAATGTTTTTCATATAATACTTTGATCTTTTAACATTAAATTTTGTAATACATTTAATAACCGATGGAAAAATTGATTTATTACGAAAAACCAAAAAAATGTTTGACAAATAAACTAATTATTAGTATTTGCGAATGCCACCTACAAAATATTTTAAAATTTTGCCACCTGGGGCAAATTCCCTATTTGCCCCCCGTTAAACACGGCTCTGATTGACACGTCAAAAGCCATACTTAGAACGTTGAAGTTATTGAACTTTAAAGTCTAAAAATATTTACTATTTTGATGGTAATGATGCACTTACCAGGTTCAATCACCATCGCGTTCGATGATAAGAAGCTGAGTCTTTGACGTTATCACTAACTCAAACTGTTAACTCGTTAACAACAAGATTTAAAAAAGACAACGTGGCTTATTTGAAATAATAAGAACAATAGTAATAATTATCCATACATATCATTGCATTTTGAGTTAATCTAAAAGTTACGGATAGTTTATTTTTCTATTTCAAATTAAATACTGATATCTTTCAATTTGAAATTACAAATGTATTCGCAGGTAATTTTAACCGAGTTACAGACCCGTTCACAAATATTGCCTAGTTTTTATTTTTTCCATCTCTATCACGTGCACTAAAATTTTTATATACATAAATGTATACTCAATAACGAACCGATGTAGCGGTGGGTCATAATAAATGACAATCGATTTTCTTTTTGTTTTTATGTATATAAATTACATACTAAATAATTAAAACTGAAAAAAGAAAAACAATATTAAACGATATGACTTCATGATGAGTTTAAACGCTTATTGCCGATCCGTTATAACAGGCGCACTACCGACCTCGTCGTCGAGGAGGTACGTGCAAATCGGAATATTAAACGAAATTAGCATAACAGGAAACGGTTAATCGCAATATGCTTTATGCGATACGGTTTTGACGAGCATCGTTTCAACAAGACGTCAACACACGGTCTCTCGGTAACATGTTGGTCGTTTGCAACGCGAACGGTTACAGTTTCGGTGGTTACGTAATAATATCGGGTGGCGTAACCCGTGATGGAGGCAGTGGTGACGGAGTCGGTCGAACGAACGGAAATCTCACAGGGTTTTCGTCGCAGCAGCGAATGATGTTAGCGGTGGTCGACTGGCGCGAAAACGATAGAGGACGGAAATGGGTGCGTGGAAAAAAAATAAACAGCAATAACAATCTAAAAAAAAAAAAACTACCGTCTAGACTGACTGGAGAATTTTGGCCTAGAAAATATGACTTTTGCACGCGGTTTGCATACTGTGTGCGCGTCCATGTAGACACTAACGCGGCGGCGAACACGTTCGTAAGTGATGTGTTGCATGCGATTACCGGACGGTAGTGCGGAATGAAAAAAGTGGTGGGCTGTAAAAGGATAAGAAGTACGTGGAGGACGAGCGGGGTTAGTTTGCAGGAGAAGGAATCCCGGGGGGGGGGGGATTAATTATTCAACAGTGCTCGCGAACTCCGTGCAATATGCATGCACCGCTGAGTGAGCTCTGAACACGTGTTTCGGATACGCTTTCCCAGACGTATCCTGAACAGGGTGTCCGGGCCAACGCGTCTGGGAATCGCTATCAGGGCCGTAACAAAGGGGGGAGTTTATGGAGCCTACGCCATGGGCACATTTCCCGGGAGGGCGCAAAAATGAAAAAATTTCAATTTAATTGCTAGGTACTCATAACTTTCGAGTATAAGTAAAAGTAATATGATGTATTTATATATTTACTTATATAATCTATAAATATTATTGTGTTATATCTATGAATATACTTATAATTATTAAGTAAATTTATATTTCAATAAGTTATTGATTTAAATAAAATTAACAAACGCTTACACAGTTATAAGGAAATATTATTATTTATATTGCGTTTATAAAAAAAAAATTCAGTTTCTGCGAGTTTTTTAAAAAATTATAGCACTTAAGTTAGAATTTTCGCCCCGAGCGCAATATTCGGTTGCTACGGCCCTGACCGCCGTACGACGGACGAAAGCGTCTCGTGTGCGTTACGGTTTTATTTTTAAATACGTAAGGCTTTTCGATTTTTTTTCACCACGTTTTTGGTGACGGTCCAACACGTTTTCACGCGCGCGCGCGATCTACGAAAAGTTACTCTACCGCGACGTGATCTACGACGCACGTGCTCGATCCGTTAACACCAAGCTCGCGAGAATAACGTGAAACCGCGCCGCAATATACGCTTTTTAGCGAATATTTATTGTCGCACGTCCAAAAAAGGCATTGCAGCGATTTATCGGAATTGGAATTGGATTGGACGATCGTTGCCGGTTACCGTTTCCGCAAAACCATAGGTAGCAGCGTGTAAACAGTACTCATTCACTTTGGATCAATTTGAACAATAAAATGTTAAATAAATTGTCGACCACATCCTATCGTTGAGCGTTAGAACCGGCTTAACAAATATTGATTTTTATAGTATTTGCGTTTCGGAAAATTCAAAATAACGGAAAAAAGTTTCGGCAACAGAGCTGTTTTCCGTCACCATTCGTCATCATGGACATTACCTTTACTAACCTTTCTACCGAATGTTGTTTTACGTTACGATCGGGACACATTACGTGCAAGCACTTATTTTCGGTCACTAAAATCGAGTTTTTTAAGCGATTGAAAAAAAAAATTGTATTCCTTTTTGACGAAACTATTGTTCGACGAATGTCTTCCCGAAGAACCGTCTAGTTCGTCGACGTTCGACTTTATATAGCTAACGTTTCTCGTAACCCGTCGTTCGACTCACTTGAACATTTTTACGTCATCGCGTCGCTAAACATTATTGTTCGTGAGCGAAGCAGGATAAATTTAGCACGCAGCATACGCGCAATTTCTTGCGAACACCGTAAGAAACTAGTTTTGAGAAATACGTATGGCCCCACAAGCAGCGCGTCGACGAGGTGCATGAAGTTAGCGTAAAAATTTAAGCACTTATTTCCGCTATGGCACTATTATTTAGTGCTCAATTAGTGCTATTTGACCCAACCGTTTTCGAAATTAGTGCTGTGTTTCCCTCCGAGATATGGGATTTCCCGTATTTCGTCACAGCGGGTGCAACGTCAGCACCAAAATCCGCGATAGCACTAAATTTTAGTGCTCAATTAGTACTATTCGATCCTACCTTTTTCGGAATTAGTGCTATACACAGTTAAAACTTACAAGGAAACTTACCTTTCTCCGCTAACTTCACGTAGCGGGTGCACCATCATTATCTTTGTATTGTATGTTGTGTATGTTGTATTATTCCATTTAACAATACTTGAAAATTTATTAAATACTATACCTGACTGTTTCTTTAATAAACTGTGTAATTTTGATTTATGTAAACTTATATCTTTAATTTGTGCTTTTTAGATAAGAGTTTACTATAATACGCAATATAATATGTAATATGTGATGCCATGGGTGAAAGAGGTTATATGTAGATTTTTTCCTAGATTTTGATAAATATTACTATTTGTATTAACACATTGTAAAACTTCAAAATATTACATATGAACACCAATAACCACTCTGTGATAATCTCTATAGGAGTAGTTTATGAAACATTTAAATAATGTGTCTTCATTACATATACTCTTCAAACTCAGATTGAAAGAATAATCGATATATTCTGTTTGGTTCTTTTTTTTAATTACCAATTATAATTTTAATAAAATGAAAATGCATCTAGTTTACAATTCAGTATGGTGCGAAATGTACCTTAAAAACACAATTTTAGATTCTGAGCGGTGTGTTGAATGTATTTTTTTGTAATGTTTTGTAATGGTGTATTCGTGTTTTATTTTATTTATTTATTTTACTTTTTTGGATCTGTGTACACCATAAGTAATCGTAATAATTATGCTTCGATATTCAACTACAGTATCTTGTATGATGGAAGTGTTAGTCTAGTTGGTGTATTGGAAACCGTCGAATAGCACTAATTGAGCACTAAAATTTAGTGCTATCACGGATTTTGATGCTGAGGGTGCACCCGCTACGTGAAGTTAGCGGAGAAAGGTAAGCCCCCTTATAACTTTTAACTGTGTATAGCACTAATTTCGAAAACGGTAGGATTGAATAGCACTAATTAAGCACTAAATAATAGTACCATAGCGGAAATTAGTGCTCGAATAATCAAAGTAATTTTTAATATTGACGTAAATTAAAAATAAATAAACAAATATTATTTTTTTTTTTTTTTATGGATTTAATAGTTGTTAGTTTTTGTACTAGTTCTTCTCAATTTATTTCCTCGACCAAATTAGATTTTACGCGTAAAATTGATAAATTGGATATTTTTTCTTGTGTTAATGACGATCTTAAATCATATTTTTGAGGTAATTTTATTTACGCCGTCCCGGAGCAAATACTTCTTTTGCAGCTAGGTAAATCCAGTCCTGCATACCACGAACATTTTACACGCTCTACGAATCCTTCGATAAGAGTCCACCGTGAACGTACCAACAATAACAATGTGTTCCCCGGGGGGAGGGGGATGATATTCGATTCATTTGGAAACGCCACAGTGTGATTTGCACCCGTAGACTAATGAAGGAAAGTATCGTACGCCAAAACACGGGGTGTCGTATAAATATCCGTTTTAAACAGTCGTGCAAACGGTTGGTTGTGAATCATATCTTATCGATTTAGACACCAGTTGATAGAAAGTATTCTCGAGTTTAAAATGTCATTGTTTTAAAATCATTGTCTACAGCGATAAGTCGAGTTCCACAAACATGTCAACAAGACTCTACGAAGCGGTTTGGGCGATTTTCAGAGCGCGAAAAACACGGTTAACGTGTATATATCTGTACATCTTATCTAGAAACGTTTCAAACATGACAGCGGTGGAGCAATGGGAGGTGGGAAGATTAGGAGGTCACAGTCGTTGATGAAACCTTCCCATTGAAGATTTCTTATATTTTTTAAGCGTACAAACTGTAGGCTGAAGTTATTGTTAGACGGGGAAATTTCCCCAAAGTACGCAACCGGTTTAATTGTACAGTACATTCAAATAACTTTCGTGTAAAACGGACTTCTCCATGAAATGAAATTTATGTTAATGTTTTCAATGATAATAATAAATAAACTCAAACACACATACAATATGATGACATTGGGTTTTTTTGTTACGAGTTATACATTTATAATCCAGTTTCAGCTCTAATAAGTAGCCTCTTGAAATAGCCTGACCCACAGTTCTTTGAAGATCCGCCCCTGAAACGTGGCGCTACATGCACGATTGAACAATGGTTCTGATCACTACATTTATCAACAAGACAATAACAACAGCATAAATTGACAAATGGATAATAAAATATTGTAAATTTTAAAAAATATAATCAGTGGCAATTAGTTTGTACAATTGAATTCCGCCTGAATGCTCAGAGGAAATCAATTTAGTGATATAATAACGAACGAATAAGTACTCGAAAGGCACAAAATAGAATTTATATATATTTTCAAATATTTCCTATTGACCAATTCCTATCAATAACCTCGTTTTTGTTCTAGAATGTAAAAAATCATGGATAAAAAAAATAATAATAATGATTACCGATTTAGTATTTTAATAATTTTTTTTTATTTTATTAATATATGTATATATATATTTTTTAATCACAGCATTAATTTTTTTTTTTTGGCTTTACCGTTTTTGACGATGAGGTATTTCCTTATTATTTTATAATATCACGATCAGTTGCGTAGCCAAGGGGGTAGGGGCTAAGGGGGCTATAGCCCCCTCTTCATGGGCCATGTTTATATGTATAGTGCACCTATGTACTAAACTAGTATACTACTATTTTTATTTAAGTATTTTAAACCTTTGGTATTATCTAAATTTTGACGATTAACGAATAACAGGTGTTTGTCTTTGGCGTAGATATTACAGATTACTAATACTTCTAGTTTCTACCATGAATATCACTATCTTTTAGATGGTTATCATGCAAGGTTGTGGCGAGTCTCTATCAAATATTTAATGACGTTATCAACATGGGAAAAAGTGTTAATATTGAAATAAAAATGCCACGAGTATGTAAAAGGCAAACTCAGAGGGAAAACTTTATTTCCGATAATCCAGAAATATATTTTAAATGTTCTACTTTTATTCCTTTTCTTGACTAATTAATAGAATCAATGGATGCTCGTTTTAATCAAAGGTTGATATTATGCCACTTGAAGGACTTATTCCGGCCAATTTAAATATGTATGACGATAAAAATTTTATAAAAACTGCTAAAATATATGCCTAAGATCTCCATGATGATACCTCATCTACAATCAGAGCTGAGCTGTTCATACGGAGGCAAAAATGGAGTCAAAATACTATTCCAAAACCGAATTCTGCTATTGATTCACTCTCTCATTGCACTAATCTTCAACCTAACATTAAAATACTTTTACAATTATTTGCCACGTTACCAGTTACCTCTTCCACTCCGGAAATAACGTTTTCTGCACTTAATCGCTTAAAAAATTATTTAAGAAGCACTATGTCGGAAAACAGACTGAATGGATTAGCTATGACTAATATAAATAAAAAATTACAGTTCGATGAAAGTGAAATAATAATCGAATTTGCCAGAAAGTCGACTAAAAGGATGCAGGTGTCAGAGTGGAGCAAGTGACTGAACACTGAAACCAAAATTATTATTATTATTATTATAAATTATATATTAATAAATATTTTTAAAACTATACTAAAATTCTTGAATTACATTTAAAAACTTGGTGTTAGATGGTGGAGGGGGGCTTAAGGGTGAATTCTCATATCCTCTCTTACCTTACTTATCCAAAAAAGTGATTAACCCTTCCGATTTATAAATCCTGGCTACGCCACTGATCACGATTATTTAGCTTTAATCGACGTATACGTTCTCAATGGTATAACATATTAACTTTTATTTTCATCAACAGCTAAAACGGAAAAAAAAAAACTCTACTCGAATTGCGTTCAGAAAAAACGTTCAACAATCGTCGACGGATGTTTCGATAAAAACGGTGCAAACGCAGTCGATATAAATACAGTGTTTTATGCACGCGATTAATACGGTACCCACTAAATATTTGATGTTTCCAACAACCCAGCGATATCGGTTTTAAGTTACATTTTGTTATATTATAATCTCATATGATCGACCATGTTTGTTTTGCCGTGCACGCGGGATTCGATTTATTTTTTCGTTCCATATTATACCACGGGTTTCTTTTTGTTTGTATTATTTTTTTTCGGCGCGTGGGTTTCACTGGTGTTAGTTAACATTTGAATAAGGAGAATTCACTACACTGTCGCATACTTTTCAACGGACCTCATAATAAAGTGCTTTCGTTTTCGTCGCAATCGCGCGGGTTAGGTTACTCCGTTTCAGACCGTTTGCAATGGACCGTTGCCAGGACCGTAATTCGTCGGTCTCTCACGCACGAATCGAGAAGAGAAAAGAAGAAAAACGAATGGGGTGGGTTCAGGATCAAATACTGTTATGGGGTATCTAGTGCGTCCATTGGGGTACGTACCGCCGATCGTTTGCCGGAATTGCTCGGATAAAGAAATTGCTTTTTCGAATGCACATTGTGTCACTTATACATACACATACACACGTGTAAAGTAGCAGAACGACTCTGGAAACAGCCGGCTGACTGCATTAGCGGCGCGTCGTTAATATAATTTTCATCGTCGACGTAAACGCGGGGGCGATGTATGAACTTCATATGGTTTATTCGAATAAAAATGAAAAAAGAAAAGATAAACTTATGTGCATGTTTGAAGTTTAATCGCAGTAGAAACCGTGCGCTGGCGATGACAACGACGACAACTTATACCAAAGTTTACTAAATTACCGAATGCAATTATCGTAATGGGCCGTTCGGTGCGTTTGTGTGTGCTCTTTTCGATCTATATGATAAGTTGCACGGAAGTACATTGTGTACATAAGATAATTACGATTTTGTCGCGGCCGAGAGTTATAATAGGGCCCTGCCGCAAAAACAACATCGTACGGATTCGGTAAAAATTAAAATATGTCCATGACACGGTTAAAATGTAGAAAATAAATACATATACATCAATACATATATAGATTTATAACATTAAGCACATTTATCGTCGAACAAAGGTAAACATATATGAGGAGCAATAACATAATATCAACATAATAAACATAATATCGACAGGTGTATCGAACGAGTGTGTGTATGGTGTGTGTATGTGTGTATATATGTGTGTACATAAAAATTCTGTACTTCGTTATTATTGCATGTTGTATATGTAATATACACTACTGCGCGATCGAAATAAATCCCCGTTTGACGTCCTGTATCACGTACATGTTTGCTTATTAGAAAGCAACGGTTGATGATAAAAATATATTGCCCACGGTCCGTACGTTTGAAAACTATGATATTACATAGATCGTAACTCCCACAGCTCGAAACGGATCACTGTTGCGTGCTATGTGTTCCAATTATAGACCCTAAAAAAACTCGGTGCACGTAACTGTAGTCCAAGAAGTGTGTTTTGATCGCGAGGTCTTCCCATCCCCCGAAAATTGTATGCCAGTATTCAAATCGTTTTTTTCTTTCCGAGTGTTCTAGTCGTCGTTGACATGACTGACGCGTACGTTGACATGTACATTGTACAACACATATATCACGTACGCCGTAGCCGTTGCGAAAAGTTCATTGAACCGCGCGATTCGCTCTGCTGTTTGTTCAGCCGTCGATCTCCATCAATGAAAAAATACTAAATGTGTAATGTGTATCCCATAAACCGTTTTCGGGCACATTTTAATTTTTCGATTGCACGTGCGCGTTGTGGAAAGCGCCCGCGATCGTTACAACATATGATCACATTGTTATTCGTAAATCCCAGGGAAATCGGATTTTTGCGAGATCGCGACGAATGTTGAATATTGCTGTATAACTCTACGGGGTTTTGCGTACGCAACCACGTAAAAGCAGCAGCACGGGGACGTCGAACGGCGAAAACTTTCAGTGAAATTCGCAATGTAATATCCGAGTATAATTTACTCGTATATATGCGAATAGCTGTCGGACACGCGTCTAGTGCATCCCTCGTGGATAGAGCCGACGTAAACAACTGGTGGTACAATTTCATAGACCACCCCGACGTGCATGATGATTACACAAGGTTATACATTTTTATGGTATAACAATGAAAATCAACAAAAATGTTTACCTACTTCATTAATAATTCCGTTTTCATACGAGGAACATAGTCGCGACCAGAGGGGCACAATAAGGTTTTTAGCATCCCTGAATTCAAATGTAGCAGTCTTTTTTTCCAGATCTATATAATCTATATTGATCACAGTTAAATACCATTTAATTTTATTTTCAGCAATTTCAGCACCACCAATATTTGAGCTCTAGTTGCACCCATGGTAAGTGACCGCTACGCGCTCGTTTGTTATTCGTAAACGTTTGCGTGAGCAATTCGTCTCAAAAGTGTCCATGTCCGTGGTGAGTTTCGGAACAGAACACTGTGAACATTTTATTTTACGGCGCTGAGTGCAGAGAACCCAAGTACTACGCAACGGGCTGCATCCCCTCGGCACCACGGTCCCGTCGTTTCAGTAAGGACAAATTTAGCTCGTCGATCAAATAAAAATGCAAAATAACAATGGCACGTGCGTTAACCGTACCGGAAACGCCCGTCTCGTCGTCGATTCTACGATTATTTATATTAACGCGCGAGTACGTGACGGCGAAGGCGTCAGGATCTCACGGAAATCGCGTACGCGAAAAGGATAACAATCACCGTAAATCAGAGATTCGTCCGGCGGCAGCAGGTGCGCGCGTGTTCGGCCCCCAGACGGGTCGTCGCGGCGAAAAACGCATTCCGACGGGGGTCCCTCTCCCCCGGGCACACGTACGGTGACGAGGACGATGACGACGATGATGATAGTAATTGCAATAACAATGCGCCAATATTTCACAGCTAAGTGTGTGTCCTTCACGCGTCTTACCGTCTGCTGCAAATCACTTCGTCACCGGACGTACGTATTACATACACCAGGAGTATACAGAGCGATAAGGATATCGTGTGATAAAAAATGTATAACCGAAACGTCGCGCCAGTCGTCGTCGAGTAACCATGCACCACAATAACAACGAGTTGAACTCTGAAGTTTCCCTAAACAACGCGATTCGGTCGTCATAGCGATTGTTCATACGGTAAAATCGTAAACGAAATTGTATACCTACATTACCTACCAATTTTGTTCTTATTAAAATATACTCACAGCACTTTATTTAATTTATTTCAATATTTGGATTTGACCACTGTGACGATCGAATCGCGTTGCTTTAGAAACGGTGCGGTCCACGTGTTTGTCCACTTTTCACTCGACGGATCCGGTACGGTGTTTCGGACCTACACCTTAAGCACGACCGTTTTAGCAATAGACGTGTCGATACGTGAAAGTATAAGGAAAACGAAACTTTCGGACCGTAACATTTCATACGACTCCCCTCTGTTATTCGTATCGAACTGCCACAACGTGAAATTTCGATCACTCTGTATGTTACGTACATTCGAATACGTGTAACACGATAATAATAATAACGATGTTTGATCTAATAATGCGTCGTCACTATGCACACGCATTGTGCATCTCTTGCTGACGGGTCCGTGACTCCTACCGCCGTGCAAGACATGAGTACACGTCCCGGGAGGTTTGCGCAGCCGACTTTATAATCGGACCCGGGTTTGTTAGCCCCTCGGGCGACGTTTTTCGCAATCATCGAAACGTTTCGATTTTTATTATTTTTTTTTTTATCAAGCCCGTGCCATTCGTTTTCCGTTATTATTCAGACCGATATCGTGTACATTATTCGGCTTGATGGTGCACTATGAACACAAGTTCTGTTATAAACCCGTCCCCGAGTGGGAAAAAGGGTATTAAGTTGTATGCATTATGACGCAAGTAGCGAAACGTGTTGCATGAAATTTGAAAGCGTACAATTAAACCGTATCCACACTGGAATCGCGAAAACCGTTTCCGAACAAACGGCGAAGAACGTGCGTTCTCCAAGCACAGGAATGTTTCCGTTTCGCTCGATTTCCAGTAGCATAGGAGTCACTTAGGGGTGTCGAAAGGTATCTTTGCTACCCCAGAATTTTTTGTGTGTTAGCAAGAATATCTCTTTGCTACCCCAAAAAAGTCATGTTTTAAAAATATATTTGATTTTTATTATTCAAGTATGTATGAACATATATTTTCTATTATTATAATTGTATCCAAAATAATTATACTATAAGAGTTGACCATTTGAATAAGCCAGTAATAAGCCAGTTGTCATATCAAACGTATAAAGAATTATTTTTTCATTCTCTGAAAATAAATTTTGCTACACCAAAATTTGGACTCTAGTGACGTCCATGTCCAAAACGGTACGGTCTCCAAAACATAACTGACCCTGCACACGGTGTAGAACGTCGAAACGCGTGCAGGGACGGGGACCTACGCGCAGCAATGTTTGCGGACGGGCGCGGAGAGTTACGGAAATCCAACGGAACGCCCGAACTTCATTCCGCACTCGAAAGCACTCTTTCGTTCGTTTCTCATCGCGATCAAATCGTTTCGTATCCGGACGGGAATCGAACACATTCGCGCCGGAGACGTTTTCCTCGTGCTTAAATATTTTTTACCGAAAACCTACCGCAGTTATATCGTCGCAGAACTGCGAGCTCGGTGTTCCGTCAGCCGTTCGGGTAAAATAAGCCACGCGCGTGCTATTTTAATTTCGCCCGACCGTCGTATGGCACGCAGCTGCCTCTTTTCTAGTCGGTGAAAAATTCCTCTTCTCTCTCTCTTTCTCTCTATCTCTCTCTCACTCGCTCTGCTGTTTTCCTCGCCTTGCACACACAATAACTCGATGATTAGACGCGTTCAGCGGCGACCATTTGGGTCGATTTTTTTGTTTTTTTTTTCTGTTACTTACCGCCTTGTCGCCGCTTTTGTCTTTGACGGGATCGTCAACATACATTGTATTGCAGCGCACTGGACACACGCACGATTAACGCGTGCGCACACGCTTTCCGCCGTGTCAGAAAACATCCGTTTCGTATGTTAAACATGTCGTACGCGTTCACGGTCGGCGTGCTTAAGTACACATACACGGCTGCTGTACGTTCGTAACCGGCGAACGCGCGTCGATTGTGTTTGCCTATTCATCGGACCGCGCCGCGGTCATCAACGGACACGGTATGACACTCCGATCGGTACGCGACCGACCACGTAAAACGATAATTAATAATAATGACAATGCCGAGACAGTCCGTCGGCACTCCGGCGTAAAGTAGTGCTCGTGATCGCTCGTAAGACCGTGCGATATTCGTTGATCGGCGTACGATCGATCCCATATTGCGATGCATACTCGTTCATACAGCTCTACATGTACACGGTACGTTACAGTTGCGTGATCAGAGGGCTTGGCAATGGAAGAAGCGAATCCTTTTTCGTATATATCGATGACGTAGCGCATAAGTGTGATAAGTAACATGTTAATTTTCGGTGGCCATCAAATTTCAAAGCGAATATCATAAACATGTTGTATAACAGTGTTTTGGCAAATTATACGTTTCGAGTCTCGTAATGAAAACATTGAAAAGCAGCCGCGTACGTCCAACGCGGCACCTCAAACAAACCGGCGAGGAACCTGAGCGGTCCGGTAAACAAATGGAATTCCGTCTACTAGAGCGAAAACTGTCCGTTTTCGAATTCGACTTTTTTGCCTCTCTTGTTCACGATCGAATAAAAACGAAATGAACACGAACAAAAATGAAAACGCCACAAGTGACGACGTAGTACAACGGAAATCAAGCAAACAGTTGGGGGGGGGGGGGTTTCCAGTGAAAATCGACGGATTGACATTGAAATGTAATCGGTACGTTCCGTGGGCGGTAAAAACCTAACACGTTCAAACTACGAAAGATATGATACGCCGCTGAGAGTTGCCAAAAGTAGTTTTAATATCTGCTTCCACTGGTATGAACCACGCGGTACGTGTTTTATTATTGATTTTTCCTTTTTTTTCCACGTCCGCGGTCCACCAATTTGATAATCGATGCGATACATGAACGGTTAGCAAACAATATTTCGCGTTCGAAGCGTTACGACGATGTGGGGTCCGGACACTGTGCGCAATTACCCGGAGGTGAAACTAGGAATTTTTACACTCGGGGAAAATGTCGCCCTATCGTAGACCAACAATCAAACACTCTTCTCGAGAATTTTTTTCTCACAATTAATATACAATCATACTTATTGAGTTTTAACCTTATATCAGTATTTAACTAAGTTAAAGATATCAAATTAGTTTTTAATTATTACAAAAATTACACCCTCTAAAATGTTATGCTCGGAGATAAATCCTCGTCTTCCACCCCCTAGTTCCACCACATCAACTACCGCTAGTATCATTGCAACGTTTTGGCGATATGTACCAAATCGTGTACAGTAAACACCGCTCGAAAGACTCACGAATAAAAGGTTCAGCTGCTGGTTGGACTCGAAACTGTCTGGAACAATCATCTGTCATTACAATCATACTCGAATTACGCAAGAAAAATCATGGAAAATAAACTATTGTATTGGTCTCTAACCTTATCTCTTATTGGTTTCTGACCGTGCCATGTACATACAAAAAATCATTTCGTGTTTCAAATCGATCGCAATGATGATACAGAAATCGTTTCGGTCGACGGTGTAATGCGCTGAGCGCGTGGTGAAATCAAAATCCAACGCGAAATAAAGTTAATAATTAATTCAAATTTTTGTTTGTTTTTTTTTTCCACTCCACCCAATAAAATTCATTCGGTCTTAAGGGTCACTTTGTACTGCGACCTGGATACATCTATGCCGACCAGTATCACTCATTTAAATAACAATAATATTGTTCGCGGTTTCTTTTCTAGCCGGTCCCTTGCCCACTTTCGCCACGCTCCGTCCACCGTCCCGTTAAACGAACACGGTAGTACTATTCACGAACTGCGTTTCCCAACACACAAACCGGTAAGATGCGAACGCGTTTTTTTATTCGAAACAAGCGCACCAAAAAAAAAAAAAAAAAAACTATGCTGGCTGCAGTGATAATTTTATTTAATTTTTTTTTCCCCCTACAACCCGATCGTCGTCATTGTAACGACTTAATATGATATTATTATCTGCTCTTGGTGGCTGGTTTTTAATGTCTTTCGTATGGTTTTTTCCTTGTATACAAATGAAAAACATTTTTCACGCTCATAGTTTAATTGATTTGTTTTCCTTTTTCGTTAGCGTTCGACTTTTTTATGTACGGTTTTGTGTTTTTTTTTTTTTTGTGATTCGCATATTATTTATTGTACAAGAACTACAACAACTGCAGTCGTAAAACCTCAATTCATAGTGTACAACGCATATGTACAACTCATATTCATTTTTACAATACACTTTTTGTCCCTTCTTAGGATATAGAAATCTCAGCAATAACGATTTTATCGCACTCGAACGTTTCTCACGCGCGTGCCCAGATGACACACGACAATATTATTCGGATGGGTGACCGGAAGTGGATCGTAACCGGGACAGAGATATTATGTAGACCCGAAGCCTTATTCAATAACGGCTCTCGCCTCGCATATAATCGGTTTCAGCTGTTTGCTCAGCCGTAGATCACTGTATTATGTTCTATATCGGCACAACAATAACGTAATAGTAATTTTCCGTCTTGTACACTGTTTTTATTCGTACAAAGTAAATACGTCGGACGACCATGACGGTACCATTAGAGGCGAGGGAATACGATCGACGGACCGTTAAAATATCAATGTGAATGGTACATATATGCGCGTATTGTTATTTTATCATTACTATTATAGTCAACATTTATCTGTACGACGATCGATATCGGAAAAAGCACGTCCTTCCATAATCCTCCGCGTTATTCTCACAGTTACCAAACACTGGTTAGGTGAACGAAGATTCATTTTGACGACTATATAATTTTAAAAATGAGTATTGTAACGATTGATAACATATGGTTTGATAATTTTTTTGATAAGCGCGCACCGCGTGGGCTTTGTAATGTTTAACAGTTTGATGAAAATTAATCACTAGAAACCTTTTGTATTTATTACTATAATATAATAAAAAATAATCAATTGATAGAGAACATTTCAAACGCGTACAGCCATAAACACATATGTAACAGAAATAATGTTTAAGGATAATCGTTTCTTCTAATATATAAACCGACAATATTATTGAATAAATATTTCGTGAAAATACTGGTGGGAAAAATATTTTATAAAACGCGTGAGTTTTCCACTTAAAAAAAAAATGAATGTATAAATGTCTTGAAAAACCTAACAAGGTATTCAAAATGAAAATGAGACATTACTTATGTATCAAACACATTTGTTTTGAATCGATCGTCTGTGTTAAGGGTTCGCGTAAACTTTCTTAGCGCGTAAGAAAAAAAATCATCGCTAATTTATTCAAACTCAACACAGAAGGTTTACTAAAATAATAAAACATAATAAAAAAAAGTGTGATTTTCCACTCGACCTACGTGCACCAGCACTAAAGGTAACTTTTTAACTGATCCATATAAGATATGATGATAATTACATGCACTTACACCTGATATAATATAAACTTATACTGTATTATTATGGAATCGAAACCGGTAATCGTGTAAAAGGAAAAACTAATGTATTTGTATTTGATCTAAAATTAAAATTTATAATTGATTTATATACTTCTGCGGGAGAAAAACGTACCTGTTGTATTGTGTTAATCGTTACGGTTTGATAATTATACTAATAACTTAATAATGTATAATAATTTTATACAGTCGTGCGTGGTTATACTCGGTCGAACGCATATCAAATGTAACCGTCATGTGTTCACTCGTAACCGAATTTTGTGATTTCGATATCACTTGACTATTAATTACACTTCGCGGGGGTAAAATCTTTGCGTAAAACGTATTATTATTTTTTTTCGACGTTACGTTTATATAACAAACCATCGTAAAAAAAAAGGGCTGATATTATGAGCGTAGGAGATTTGACAGCACGATACGAAAAGTGAAATTAGAAATAATGTAATCCGGCGGGCTGTAGAAAATTAAACGAGGAGTAAACAAAAATAATGCGTTAATGTAACCGGTAATTGAAGTAACGATGGGAGCGCAGAGGGTAGGTCGTAAAATTCGTTTAGATTAAAAAAAAAACCGTGCGATACATATCACATAAATAGTGCACGTGTGTACTGCGTTTCAAAAAAGGATCTTTGGCCGACTGGGTACCTTTAAAAAAATTAAAAAATAAAAGAAAAAAAACAATAGCGGTTTCCGGAAAAAACGCGCTCCGCGTGTAACCGAGTGTACGTGTGTACACATAAGTAGACGTAATAAAAATATAATAAGCTCGGCGCGGGCTTCGATAACCGAAACAATAAATACTTATAACCGATCGTTTTCGGTTTGCAATTTTTTTCACTGGAAATATCGCCACTTCGACGATTCGTCGTCGTGTTCATCGACCGCTATAAACGTTAGGCTTCGGTCACGGTGACACTGACGTCGGTAAAATTCATTCGATCATTTTAAATAAATTCAACATTATACAAGTGGTCTCAGTGCCTCCGATCGCATTGGCCGATTACACCGACGTTGGATATCCATAGGACAAAATTTAAATTCATTTGTTTTTATCGGTCGATTCGGTCGGCGTAATCAATTCAAACACTAATATTATTTTATAATATTACGTTTTCACCATGGACCGCTAGAAATTAATAAGTTTGGTCCATGGAAGAAGAAGCTTAAGGAACCGTAGTAGTAAATCTTCATGCTGTTCTAATAGTCGGTGAAACAATGCATGGAATTCTTCATATTTTTCCCTATCCTTAAAAATGTCATTTGTGTGAAACTTTCGTTTTCTTTTTTTTAATAATAATTATTTAATAGCAGGACTTGTTTCCAAACACAAAAATGAGTGGACATCAATTTTATAAATTATACCTGCGTTGAAATGAACAACTGTCGGCCAATTTTATCGAAACTCTGACTATCCTATCGGTCGATGAGATCGGCCGACGTCTGAACGAAAATAATCGTCCGACCGACGTCGGTGCCACTGTGACTGCAGCCTTACAAATAAAACGTGAGTGTTGTGCTTTCGCGTATTTCGACTCCAACGTAAGACTTGGTGGTATTGTTTATTGCAATTGTTATCCCGACAAAATACACACTAAGATTTCATGTGCGGTTAAAACACAATAGACCGTTACGCGCGTACACCGTGTGCGTGTGCAAGTGTACGATAAATACACAACAGTCGCTTAACATAATACAACCTTTTATAATAGAGCCCACTCGTAGTCGTCATCGTCGTAGTCATAACGAGTATACTTGCTCAATTTGCACTTCAATTGGCAAAAGGGTTACTACACTTTCGACGTCGTCGCCTCCGCCGCTGCGTTTCCGCTATGAACGTGTGCGCAGGTCGTTGTTGTTGTGTGTACCTACTTATACGACACTTCCCACCACCCCCATCACCCCTCCGTTCGTCGTCGATCCGATGGCGGTGGTTTTAATTAATTTTTGTTTCACGCCGCTCCAACGGTATTTACTTTTATTGCCTTTCCGGCAGACTTGGCCCCTAACAGCGAAAAGCTCCACCGAGACGACCGTAGACATTATATTACAGTACATACCGACCGAAAGACGTTTCTAACAATAATAAAATATCCGATTCTGCACAACATCTATATTGCTACTTCCAACCCTATGATCTAAGTCCCTCCAAAATTTCGTAATTCCCCCCCCCCCCCACTCATTCAAAGAAAATTCCTTATTTCTAATTTTTTCTATCCGTCGACGGGCGTGTTATTATTATACGATTCGACGATATTAACGACGCTATTTCCTTTAAATGTTAAGTACATGAGATATTCGCAACGGGTAGTATTGGAAAGAAAAGCAAAAAACCGTTTCAGAAATATGTTGCAAGCAAGTGATTCGTATATATACCGTGAAATTAATATCCAAATAGAAAATCGACTGCTCGAACTAGTGAAACATTTAAAATACCTAGGCATCTGACTTGACTAAGACGACATATGTATCATGAAATAAGATCCATAACCACACAAAGTCAGCTTTAGTGATGAATGAGAGACAATTTTTTTATGCTCCAGTATTACGAGTGGGTATACTGAGGTGAGGAAACGTTTCGTAAGAGTATACATATGGAGTGTGGCATAATACTACTGCGAAACGTGGATAACTTAATACGACAAAACAACAGATCCTTTGCGATGCGGTGTCGGAGAAGGATGCTGTGAGCAAGTTGAACGGAACGTCGTACCGACGAAAGCATACGGTCACATATTCAGGCACGTAAACGGACTAGACATTAAAACGATAGAAGAGAAAACCGAAAGTAAGACCGAGGACGTCCAAGTTACTTTATACGTCAAACAAATCGTCTCCGATGCTCGATTATCAGCTTATACGGAACTGAAACGGGTAGAAACATAGAAAAGTAGAGGGCACATGAAAAACCGACCATAAGGTTGAACACGAGAAGAAAGAAAATATAATTGATAGAGCACTAATGGACGACAGGATTTATTAAACGATTACACTATTTCAACTCGTACAACTCTATAATAACATTTTGTCTAACTTATATACCCTAGGTATCACTAGATCAGTAGTCGGCATCTGGTCATCGCACGTTGCTTTTATTCAGCCCGCGATCAATTCTAAAACCAGGAAATTTCATTGAATATCATGTTAGTTGTTTGTATATTTTCCGACCCGCGAACCCTTTTAGTGAATGCGACCCAAGGGTCCGATAAAGTTGCCGACCACTGCCCTCGATCGTGCTGCCGAGGAACACCGGAACGTTTAACCCACATTCGATCGTTTCTCGCGATGATACCGACGCAAAGTCCAAAAGCCGTCAGAGTAAGGAACGGATAATGGCGAGTAGATCAATCCGTGCTAACGTCGAGGTAGACATGGATTGTGTCATGCGCCCACTCCTTCGACGTTTTTCATTTACACAACTCGAGTGGTTTTCTCGCGAAAAATACGACAATTTTTTCAGCTGTCGACGAGTTGGTGTCGTACGGGGGAAACCATAACGGTCACCTTCGTCCGCGCGTGCATATATTTTCGTGTGCCGGCAGTCTGCTTGCCCACCGGAAGCCGCGGTCTACACGGGGAACAATTAAAAAAAAGTAAAGCCGGTCAGCAATATTAAACGAGCGAGCGCGAGCATATTGTCGCCGGAAATGCGTTTATTCGATTCCAGTTCGTCTACGTGTCCTAGGTCGTCACACGATAATATTAAAAATAACAATAATAATTTCGTCGTACACGTATTAAACGTTTTACGTGCGCGAACCGTAATCAGTGGTGTAGCCAAGGGGAGGAGGGCCGAAATGTTAAAAAAATTATATTAACGGTCTATAAAAATCGCTAAAAAAGTAAAAATATTTAAAAATTTTAGTATTAACACTTTACAGCTATCTCTCTGTGATAATAGGTATTTAATGCATAAAATATTGTGCATCGATCACGAATTCAACTTTAGTGTCAAGACTTGTCGGACTCACATTATTATCTATTCGTAGAGACATTGAAATTTCAGAGGATCGAATATTTGTTACATTTAAGCGGAAAGGTTTAAAATTGTCACTTAAAGTTTTAGTCATTTAACAATAAAATTAATTACAAATGTAAAAAGTAATAAATAGGTATTGTTTTTTTATTCATCAAATTGTATTCATGTTTATTAAGTAGGGATTTATTTTATTATATTTTGTCATATTTTTATTATTTTTTTTTTTTTAATAAGTAATACGTGTAAAATAATTTATTTTATATTACTATAAAATACAATATCCTAAGTATTTGAAGTATACAAGATTATTATTAAATCAATATATGTTATGGGTTATAGGAAGCAAAATCTAAAATATAACTTTGGCATCCACATGTTAAACTTATGGAAGAACCTATTTAAACCACCGCTGTGTAAAAATTGATCAGCCCCCTCCCCAAAAAAAATCCTAGCTACGCCACTGATTGCAGTGTTCTCGCTCTCATTTGGAGCCCGCGATTCCATAGCAAACGCAATCGCTAACACGAATTATTATTATTATCTCATCAGATTTTTCATTTCGTGGGGAGATTTCGCTGAAAACTGTAACCAAACAAGTTTTCTGTGGAAGGTGTAAAAAATTAGAAAAAAAAAATAAAAAAAACCCGCATACTTTAATGTGCAAGCTCGTAAAAACGTTATTAGCTAAGAGGAAGAAAACATTTCCCGCGTACAATACATAACGTGTAATAATACGAAGGAATAATTGACAATAATAATAGTACGCGTTGCGTTTTATACGTGAAGTATAAGACACATATCAGAGAAGACCTTACTTATATTATTATACGGTCGTCCCGTGTCCGACAACGGAGTTTACAACTCCGAGTTGTTTAGATGTGCACATCAGTGATAACGAGAAGTACCTAAAGACGATACGTGTATATAAATATGCATTATACGTGTTGTCGGTAATAAACGTAAAATTTTATCTATTTTTTGGTATTTTTATTTCGCCTTATTTATTTATTTATTATTATTATTTTTTTTTTAATTAATAATAAATTACGGATTTAATGACAACGTTAAAAAAATACGAAATACGTGCAAGAGAAAGTCGAATACGATAGGAAGAGTAGAATATTATACGTATAAACTAGATTTTTTTTTTTTTTTTTAAATATTTATTTTCGAAGAATATTTGTACTTAGATACAAGTATATTATAATATACTTTACGTTGTTGTATAAAACCTCTTCATAACATATATTCCTGAAGAAAGAAAACTATAAATTATTAAACGAATTGTACACATATATATGTGCATGGAAATGGATTATTTTACGCTGTGCACGCGCGCGCGAGCGCTTGTTACCTACCTGAAATTACGCCTGTAATTAGGCTTAAACATGGGAAATCGTTCATCCATTATGCCGCGTGACTACTCGTCCGTCGACATTTAGATTTATACCCATAACTCGTAACGTTTAAGACGCACACACCAACTATTGTGTATACCTGAACATGATATACACACGAACAGTGCCTTGGTAAAAAGACGTATCGTTAAACCGAGACTCGATGTACTTTCGGTACGTGTGTGTATGATCTCGTGCAGTGCCCATCATAGACTCATTGTTGTACGAGAATGATATGTGTGTAATCCGAGTTTGTCTAAAATCAGAGGGGCGAAAAAAAAAACACGAAACTTAAAAGGAATCCATTCGGACATGTATCGAATTTCTGTTACGTGAAATTTAAAATACACTCTCAATTTCTCGTAAATATTAACGTGACTGCAAGGGACAATTAGAATCCGGAGGAGGTTTAGACCGATCTGTTGTGCAAACATCGTTTTACAATGTAATTTATTTTAATTCAATATTATCAAACACTTTTTTTTTTTACTTTTTCTACACTGGATACGTGTTTTGTGTTCGATGTACTATTGAATTGGTGCAATTTACGAAAACATGTACATAACCGAAACCATTTTCTATTCCTCGCACTTCACTGTTATACCTAATATTTTACGGTTCGTGTAATACACGGATAGGCCGTGTTATGATCGTTGACTTTTTGCGGTTTTCGGTGAACTTGAGTAGTACTGGACGACCGTACTTCAATCAACCGGATGGAATCCTTAAAAAAAAAAAACAGTACCTATAATGTATCATTTTGTTTGATTTATGATCTATTAACCGGTCGTCCCGTGGTTAGGGGGACTTTGCTATACCGAATAGAAATATTATTTCGCACACACTTATATTACATCCGCCCGTGATACACGTACTCCAAACAATATTAAAATGTAATTAGAAAATCACTACGAAAACATTATTTATATACATGTGTGTGTATTGAAATACTATTGGTAAACACTGTAAATAAACTACATGTCAACAAACTTGGTGTACTTTTCGCACTGACCGAACAAAATTAATATTAAAGCATTTAATTCCATTGAATTTTTAATGGATTAACACCTAACGTCGATCTTCGCGCGTTAAAAGTCCCAAAAGTATAAATTATTTACTAAACGTCGAGTGTTGTACACATGTGCGGGGTGTCACATGCGCACTAAATACGATTTCAAATAGAAAGTTCATGACTAACGTAAGAAAACAAAATCGTTTTACTATGAAAAAAAGAAAACTGAAATTTTATAAATCAAAGTTGGTGCACGAAAATCGCTTGCATGTTACAACCCACTTTCCGGCTTCTATTTTCGCATGCGTTTTTTTTTTTTTTTTGGTTAAAAAATATGACTGAACTTGACGCGGAATATTTTAATCGGAATTATCAAAAATTTGTATGACAGCTATTTTCTTGTACGGATGTGCAAAATAATGTAAAAGATATGATAATTATTGTTACATGAAATTACTGAATGTAATTGTTAGTTTAAAATATTTTAAAATATCCTTAAAACGAAACCAACTGTCCACGCGAAGATGTTTTTCAAACGAATTTTAGCTATCGAAATAATATATATAGTGTGGCAAAGGTTGTTGGATAGAAATAACCTTTCCACGTACATGCACTTAATCATTATTGCATGTTTAAGTAACTTCATCAATGAATAACCTTTGTTAAGTCTGTAAACGATGCCTACATCGCATCTGTTGTCATTTGTTTACAAAACATCCGAAAAACACGCGTACTTCGAATTTTAACGTTTCTTCGTCTTTCTCCGTTCGCGAACGTTTTCAATAATAAACTAGTGTTTATCAATCGCAACAATCGATATTTCACGTGATGTGATCGATGATATTACGCATTCGATTACGTTTATCTGCTGATCTGATCTGAACAATGTACGTGTAAACGTAAACCGCACACAAACATTAACGTCGAACCATAAATAATGTTAATAGCTGCGCGAAGTTAAAAACTCTTCAAATAAACGTAAAATTCGTTGTGCGCTCTTTTAGCCGAATGTGTGACTCTCGTGTTTTCAACGTTACCATTTCAGACGAGCACGTGCGTAAGACGCATTCGCACGCGCGTGCATCGGGTGCCGAGTATTATACATAGGCGTATTTTAGGGGGGGTGAAAGGGCGATCCCCCTTGAATCCATATTTAAAGAATTGATTATGTGTGAGATACATATTTCAATTTTTTTTTAATGCTGATCATTTTATAACGAAATCAAATTGCGTGAATACTGAATCGGGCTTTTTGTTGGGTCCATACTTAGTGAAAAATCAAATAAAACACAAGCAAAATACAAACCGGTGTTAAAAAAAACTACACAAAAGCCGATTCTAAGTGAATCCAGCATTAGATTAAAAAAAAAAAAAAACCATAAATATTAAAGATTCATCTGATATAAATATTTACAAAAATTTTACTGGTAAAGTTTGAGTCTGAATTAAAGAGAAATTTTTAGTCGCTCTTCCCCTCCTCCCCTAGAAAAAAGTTTAAATACGCCCCTGGTGTGTTACACGGTTACCGACTTAACATTATTGCGTACTACCAGCGATAGTCAACACAATCGCGGGAGGGACAATGCAGATAACCCAGTCCGATTTCGTCGCGATAAATGGCTCCTCGTCCCGTCGTCGGATCACCCGGTACATATGTACTAGGGATGGACATGAAATCCGAATATCTGAATTATCCGAATATCCGGATATCCAAATCCGGATTTGAATCAAATTCTTATCCGGATATCCCGAATTATCCGGATTTATAGATTTGCTTTTTATGTGACTTCAGACTTACAAATATTTTTAATGTATGGTAAAATAAATTATTTTATTGTAATGAAAATTTAACAAAATGTTATATTATTAAAATATTATTAGTATACAAAAATGAGTCATTGAACAGCAAAATCGAGTTGAATAATCCGGATACTCCGGATAATCCGTGAAATCCGGATTTACTAAATCCGGATTTGACAAATCCGAATAATTCGGATTTTTGAAATCCGGATGTGCCCACCACTAATATGTACAAATATTGTTATTATTATTATTACAAGCTAATTGCGTACGCGGCGCATGTTCTGCTGTGCGCACGCACCGACGATATTAATACTTACACATGTAAGTACATGGTTTGAAACCACAAGTAATTATAAGTATCGCATTTCTACCCCTACCCGTCCCATCATCACTCTCGCGCACTATTTATCGAACACAAAACGATATCGGCAAGACAACGATCAATGTTCGACATTGACGTTAACTTTTGTAGTGTATAATGGACGGACACGCATACCGGTAAACGGGGCGGGAGGAGTTTACTCGCGTTTGTGCATTCAGACTTAAGTTTCCGGCGGGACAGTCGTCGAACACGGTAAATAGTAACAAACATTTTTAAAAAAAAAAGTCCCTCGCCAATGCAAATAAAAGAGGGGCAACCAGGGCTGTAGCCCAGAGGCCCGGGCTTCAAAAAAGGGCCGGGGCCAGCCCAAGTCCACTACGTCTCGGACATAGTGTCGAGCTATTTATGGATCACTAATATGAATCGCATTAATAACCTACCCAAATAATTATAGCGCATGCTGTATAGTTATAACGAGTCTACAATAAAGTGAAAAACACTATAAAATGGATCTAAAACGTAGATAAATAAAATGTTCAAGAGAGACTCATAGGCTGTAAATAATTATTTTCATTTGGTCCGTGTAATAACCGTGACGACGAATACATTATCTCTTTGGTGTACACATTTTAAAAGACGACATTGGAAGTTAGTGGCAAGTTTAATACCTCGTACGAGAAGAGCCAGGATTAATTTATTCCTGGGGCCCTTGATTTCCTTCCACGGCCTTGGCGACAGTAGCATTTCCTTTCCGTTGCACGCAGAGGCTGTGTACCGTAATAACGGAGAAGGGCGACCGTGTCGTTGGAAACGTTACCGGCCAAAACGGTTTACGGCCTATGCTAGGCGTTTTCAATTATTCCAAAAATATAAATTAACACTTCCGTGATTTCCGACAGTCACGATAGCAATAATGATAGGTTTTGAATAATAATTATAGAAATCATTTTTAAGTCTTTGTACGTATACAAATAAAAATAATTTTTTTTTTTATGTAGATATGTCACATAAAAATAGGGCGGGAACCGAAGTTAAAATAAGAGCTCAATTTTTTTGCTCAGGCCGGTCCTGATGGGCGCACACTTCAAAGCTATGCGTAATTGATACCGTCTTAATTTATTGAAAAAACCTTAGCCCAAAAAAAAATATTTTCTCCACTCTGCCCCCTCCTCCGGAAAATATTCTAGTGCCGTACCTGAAACGAGTAATGGGAGGGGGCAGGTGAAGTACGCACGCGAGCATTGTGCACACGATTACATGGGCGAGTTTTGCGCGTCCCTCGCAGAGGAAAGACGCGCACGATTCTCCGACGCGACGAGCCGCGCGTATTTTTCGCGCTCGCATTGTTCCATTCACGGTGAGGGGGTGCGCGAGCAACTGCTGTTTTTTCCCCCTTTTCTTTCTTCCGAGTTTCTTCTGTTTGCCTCGTCACCGGTCCAAATCTCCTTTGACGTTTTTTCATCTTTTCGTTTTTTCGTTTCCCTTTCATTCTCTGACTCCTTTTCTCGTATTCTTCTCTCACACGTCATTGTGTTTCGAAACATAACACGCGCAGATACGATTCCGGACACTCGCTGCATTTTCACGGATCCCCGCACGTGGTACAACGTATAGGCTTAATGCGCACACGCCACCGTCCGTATGGTCGCAACGCGGTGTGGTACGTGCCCCCGACGAATACCAGTCCGGATTACCATTACGATGATAATAACGTCAACAACAGCAACAATGCGCGCAATCGTACAACAGTGCAGTAATGCGTAAACGCGCGGTAAGATCGTTTTTCGCGTGCGAATTGTTTTTCATATTTTTATTTTATTCCCCCCCCCTACACGGTGTTCTCACGTTTTTCATAATCGGTTACGAACCGCACGGAGTAGTATGTATTTGTATGTTCATTCACCGTTTTTTAAAATCACAGGGAGATTTGAAATTCTTGAGGCAGTATAAATGAGTCGAAATCTCGATTTTACCGTGTGAATCAAAAAATCGAAAAATATCACATTTTCAGAGCACGATAAAATCGAGATTTCCATCCATTTTTGGTGCTTCAAAAATTTCAAATCTTTCTGTAATCTTAAAAAATGGTGACAGAACATACAAATACATACTACTGCGCGGCGACTACAACTCGTGTTTACCAGTCGTTCCCCCCCCCCCCTTCCGAGAGGCGTGATATCAATACGAATAATAACGTAATAATAATAGTAAAAATGTCTAATCGGCGTACGTGGACATTTCAAATAAAATCATTTTGTTACTATTATTTTGGGATTTTTTCGTGTCATACCTCATGGTCTAAAATTGTTATCCAACCCGATCAAACTTGACCTGTATGTAATGCGTAGTGTGATCGGGATTGTAATGCAGCCTATTAAATTCTAAACTTAACCCAAGTCTATTATTTTCTTAAATAAAAACACCGAGAAATAATTTAATTAAAACAGACACGCAAAACGTAATCGTTCACATGCGTAAAAAAAAAATTATAGTTTTATGTCGTTCTTCCACTATCACATTATGTCAATTATCCATGTACGATGTACATTTTTTAGTCTTCGGTTTTTTGATTGAAATAATAAGATAAGTTTTACTTTTTCAAAACAATACTTCACACCTTGATGTTCGCTGCACGCGCAATTAATCGAAATAATGAATCCCTCTTAATTAGCATCACAGCAATCATTTCGAGTTTAATATTTTTCGGTGCGCCAATCTTCACACTGATTCCGGTAATTAATATGATTTGAGCGTAAGACATTGCATGTCCTCTAGTCGTGTTTGAGAGCGAATTTATTAGACCCAAACCCCAAAATACGTAACACGTTGCATATTATAATAATATTAAATGTACACAATTATAACGTATTGTGTTTGAACGTTTAATTAGTAACATATTCGTAAGATGCAATGCATATGCGTAACGTTAAATATTCAAAACGTAAATTTTACGACGTAGTAACAACACACACATTGTCTAATAAAATATTTTATTTAACGACGGTGAGTACGTATTTCATCCGATAAATTAATTCACCTTTGGCTGTTTCAATATACTTTCATTCGGTTTTTGCATAAGTCGTAAAACATAACCGATACGAACAAATATACAATGTTAGTACAATATATGTATCTCGTTAGTAACGACGGGAGCACACAAGTACTTACTATACACGTATTATACAACGATTAGTTATGATTACAATGTGGCACGTGTCAAGTGAATGATTCGAGTTCAAATTTTCGTTTCGTTAGACGAGGTAAACGTATATTATACACAACCGTAATGTATTATTACGTCAAAAATTTCTACGTACGTTTTAACGATATTAATAATTTAATAAATACATATTTTTTATACATATTATAATCATATATATATATACGTGTGTAACAAATGTGTAATTATAGGTTTTACTAATGACAACACATTTTAATTTGTAATTTGTCGATTACGTTTCAATGTTTCCGAAATACCGTACGGCGGTTGCACGTGTTACACTGTTTTAATACAAATTATTAGGTAGTTTACCTAGTAGTTTACAACGAACATAAATAATATCGTATACCTATTCATAATATTTGCCCGGAATGATATAACGGTAGGAGCTAATCGGTACGTTTCCTGCTCCTTTTGATCTCTGACTTACAGTTTATATATTTAATATTTTACCCATGATTATTATTCATAACTTACATTAGAGGGTTTGTAAATTATCAAAATGTTTTTTCCCCTATTTTCTGTATCTGGTGAACTAACCGAACTATCTAGGATAATATAAATGTAATAATAGTGCACGTGGTAGATACTTTTTCCATACTATATTAAATATATATTCGATTATATTTTATATATATATAGAATGAAATCATATAACAAATATTTCTCACATCCATAAAACATGTTTCAATGCAAATATTGATATAAGTGTACCTATGTTCAATAAAAAATTCGATATGAAAAACTTTACTTTAGTAGCAATTCAATTATGTATGATACATAAAAGATAAAAAATAAAATTATTATTAGTAATTTCAATAAAGTTTAAGCACTAAAATTGTACGCGAAAAACGTTGATTTTATTCAAATCAAATTATATTTTAATTATTATGAATATCTTCGAACGTTAAAATAAAACAAAACTCAAGTTAAAATACCTCACCATGCTCACCATTAAGCGTGTATAAGAAAATTACAAATGAGTTAATTTTTAAGTTTTAACGAAACGGTGTTTAATGATTTTTGGTTTTACAAATAAATACTATCATTGTTATAATTATATTATATACTTGTATACCAAAGTTGTAATTCCTAAACTGTTAGACGAGTACACAATTTTTTTTTACGATTTTTACACTATTTATACAAAACTAAGTTGTTAGAAGACTTGTGTGTGTATAGTATATATACATATTATACTATCACATGTTACGTTTCATCCATACATTATTCAGGTGTAGTATATTTAAATTTTGTGTTTTTTTATAGCTTATTGCTCAACTGTAAAGAAAATTCTTTGACAACTAAAACGAAAACGAAATAAAAAAATAAAAACAATACGAGTATAACATGGAAATAATGTGAATTGTTAAAAATGCACATATGTACTAACTCATATAATATTGGAATTTTTTTAATTTCATGCGATTCAGATCCTTAAATTCAACAAATTCAGCGGGGAGTTCGGGAAAAAAAGTAAATAAAATATCATGAACTAACATTTATATAATGTCACATTTTCTTAAATATATATATACAAAAAAAAAGAAATTAAGGAATCGTTATTCTTCCTTTTTGACAGCACGAAAATCTCTAATTATTGAACTCATTACACGTGCACACACTAAATAGGCGTGCGGAGAACTATCCCTCGGAAAAATGCCCCTCGGAATATGACGGGACACGCGAGCGAAGGGTCACGAGAACGCGCGGGACAAGATAACTTCCGCAGGTATTTCTCTCCTGACTACGTTCTATTTATTTTCATCCCCCCTCCCCATACACTACTGGAAAACGCGCACGTGCGTCATGCGTTCACGATTATTGCGGAGTGCGTTCGTTCGACGTAATAATTATTGTGATGTGCACTCGCCGTCGCGTTTCGTAACACGAACGTGTACGCATTGCATACGGAAAACGCCGCGGTCGAGTCGCGCCGAAAAGACGATCGCGTGCCTGTCGTCGGAACACCGAAAGAGCGCTGTAAACCCGTTTGAAAGTGAAAACAAAACGATCGACGTTGACGGACGATTCCGAGCGGGTACAATCTTCGAATCCGTGTTTTAATAATCGATATTGTTCACGATTATTTTACCGTCGTTTCCGCGTGCCGGTTTGGGTAAGCTTTTTTTCCCCCTCTGAAAATCCTCCGCTCGACCGGGCAAGGAGCACACAGCGATCTACCGTCCGCGGAAAACAACTTGACCTGCGAACCGAATCGAACAGACCACCGGTCACGATACCGTTCGTCGGCACGACCGCATACGTCCCGACGCAAATCAATAGGCCGCAGTGCTCACCGCCCACGCGCGTCCGTACGGATTTCGGACCCGTACTGCGCGCGCGTGCAATGGTGACGTGTACGCGTTAGTTACGACGCGTGTTCTTTACTGACATTGAGCGCGCCCGGGAGGTCGGGTCGTCGAACGGGCTTCGGCGATACCCTCGAGGTGGCCGCCCGCGGAGAACAACTTCGAAAATCGTAATAATAATAATAGTAATAATAATAATGGTAATAGCACTAACGACGGTAACAAACGGCCCGGAAAGCGCACGCGTATCACCCATGTGCCCGTGCACGGAAGGATTCCATGACGCATTAGGTCCTCAGGTCCTCGACGGGTTCGGTCCGTCAGACCTCAGTTGTGGCGTCCACTAACGTGAAAATAAATAATCCGCTACTTTTCACGGATCAAATCAGCGGAGGACCAAGTCCTCTGGTCTTTCAAGCCATTTTAAAAAATTTGTGCGACGGATCACTTCTGGTCTGTCAGTTATTACTGTTATGTTATCGATTCGCATTAATATATTTAATACTCGTACATTTTAATTATAAAATTTATATAATCATAAATAAAATATTAATGGATAAAGGTAAAAGTTTGCTTTCGACAAGAAAAAAGATAATAGGCGACGCCGGACAGATGGTCAGTTACCATTATATTGCAAACAAAAAATGAGGCGCAAATGGATAATTTAAACAGGCTAGCTAGAAGGGATTTGTTTGGTTATGATAAGCCATTATCACACGGAATCGAGCGAAAACAAACCAAATAATATTGCACGATTGTAATAAATAATAATTTCTTTCCGGTCGGTGGAGAAGCGAGAGACTTGATCCGTAAGATTAAATCCATCGGAATTCAGGTCACTGATTATTTACGGGTGCCACAGTGTCGGTTGACTCCGGTACTCGAGACTCGAAAGAACGTTGTACAGTGTCCAAGTCAACTGACACTGGCACCCGCAAACAGTAAACTGATTTTGGGCGGTTATACTTAAGTTACAAATTCAAATTTCTGGTTACGAACCATTACGAATCAGTTATTAATTTGTGAAACCATTTCGACACCAAAATGTTTACTTGGTGGTGCCAGTAGGATCAGTGACCTCCGGGTTATCATTAGCAAGGAATCGAATCAATTGAACACCACGCATGGTGTAGGAATTTTTAGAGAATTCAGTTAGCCGCAGATCGAATTCGTCATAGAATCCTTTCGTGCACCGGTTTACGCGCGACCAAGACACGTTTCACAAAGGTCTCGTAGGATCGCGTGATGAGTGGTATCAATTAGATCGCCCGATACTTGAATGACATTCCGTGCACATTCAGGCACGGCCGGGGAAGTGTGCTGAAGATTCTCGCGTCACCGTTCTCCGTCGTCGATGCCCACCCCACTGGACCGATCGCGTTGACGACGCAGCCGAATTTCTCCGGACGAGACGATTGCTGTTGCGCGTACCATTCGGCGGGCGGTCGATGCATTTTGAAATAATTTCAATTAGTGTTCTCTCTACGCTTCCGCCCCGTAGACACAATTAATCCGACCCGAGTGACATTCGCGGGACGAGACATTTCATAAAGGGGTTAATTTTTTTTGATTTTGTTTTTGAAAGAAACTGATCATTTAAAATACATCCGGAACGATTTTAATGTCTTGATTATTTTATTCGATTTTCTAATGTAATTGCAGATTTACTAATTTATATGCACGATACCGCGTAGACCATTTCAAACAATAATTTAGGTATCCACGGTTATTGGATTATGATATTGTTTATCCAATTAACTCATTGTTAGATATAATTATTTTTATTAATTATTTAAATTTTATATTTTTATTAGTCCTGAAATAATAACTATTTGTATTACCGTGTTACTCGGACACATTATTATAATTAATTTTACTTTTTATTTGCAAAGATTTGAAATTAATTACTTACAATTTAAAATATTGTATATTATATATATAACCTTTATTGAGAAAAATATTTAAAATAACAAATAAATATTAAACATTTTTATATATTTATATATTTTTATATTTTACGTACAAAACTAGGGAGAAATAAAATAAAAAATTTATTAAATCTGCAATGACATCACCTATTGATTAGTATGATATGATTATTTTACATAGTGATTAAACACTCATGCGTTTGTTAACTTGCCACAAAAATCGAATAAATGTCGAGCAACAAAACCAAAACGGGCTTTAATCTTATCAAATATCATATTTATATTATCAGCATTATATTGAAAATGATAAGTGATAAAAGTATGGATCAATCTGGATCAAAATAATAAGTACTCTTACTCTACGAAACGAGGTTTTTCTCAGTGTAGAGTAACTTCTAGTAATATAATATTTCTTATGTTTTATTAGACCATATATGATTTAAAAAATTTCCCGTACGTTTGTCACTCGGTGAACAGAATTGTTATCAATATCACAAATCACCCGTAAAAAGGCGTTTAATTCCTATTTGTTCAACATTTGTGTTCGTAAATGTCGCATGTACCGAAATGGAACCGCACTAATACGATCGAATTGAATGAACTGTCGATTGCCCCGCGTAACAAGTACACCAAGTTGCAAATACACCGAAGTTTCCGTTACATAATTTTGCTTTCGACCAGTCGATAACCTCATCGACTGAAATGCATTTCTTAATGTACAGCGCTCTAATACGGTTTTCCCGTATCCAAATAACATTTTTAGAGACACTATTCGCGATGATCGTGTGTCGGCTCTTTTTGATCTCGTCGCGATTTCGTTGTGCCGAAAAACGATGACGGTTTGTTTTTTTAGTCAGGCTTACACCGACACATCATCGCCATTTCTTTCGATGCATTGAAATATTAAATGCCGATCGAATGCTAACGACGAGTTCAAAATATTATCTACGTATGTTCATATGAATTACACACGTATAATGCAATGTATTCACATTGCGGTCGGCGACACGTAGATTAAATAGGATTTCTCGAACGCCTAATCTCAGCGCACTTGAAAGCATCATATTATTACGTACTTTAATATAGTATTTCCCGAAAAAAGCGTGTTGGTCGTTGACGTTGTATTATTACCACTTAACGATTTCGCTCTCTCTCTCTCTCTCTGTCACTCTATTACACACACTCAGATCTCTCCTCGAAATTTAACGCCTTTAATTAAATGTTTATACCGACACTCGCGCATTGCATGGCCGTCAAACGTATAGTGTATACGCAGTGTGCGCACACCACCCTTTTCGTATAAAACGAGGTCGTTGAAACTGAGAGCAACGGGCGTGTACTCGAATAACTAATTTCCAAACATTAATACGTAAAAACACAACCGGCGCGACGACTTTATATAACACCACCCGTTAACGTTTATTATAATATACGCACCACTCGTTATGGCCTCTCGACACGAGTGGGCCCTTTTGTGCGTCACGCGCGTCGTTAGTTTCCGACCCGAGAGTGGCTTTGCGCGGAATTCGAGTGCGGCCGTCGAAACCGAATGACGTACGGAAAACCACATGTACGCGAAACTCATAAAGAGGGAGTGACAGAAAATATGCAAAACGAGTGAAATATACTTGGGGCACGAAATGCGCGGCTTACTCGGAATTCTCGCAGTCATGCGGTTTAGGATGACGCTAGCTCATAGCATGGGAAACCACAGAAAAACACACTTGGTTGTATTAGGTGAAGAGGGTTCATCCATGAAATGTAATACGTGTTTTAACTAAAAACTTAACGTTTAGGATCTTTAAAACATTAACGATACGACCGATTGCTTCTACATTAAAATTACATTAGAAATAACTCTTATAATAGTGAATGGCTATAGATAAATTCGCAGCTCCGTCTTTTCGAAGAAATTTTTTTCCAGATGACTTGGAATCCAAATAAGTTACGTACTGTGCTATACGAATATAATATGGTATTTGCTGGTATGTACAGATTTTTTGTCTTTGACTCATCCGATCTGCAGCGATAGTGAATTAATTAATAAAATTCGATCGACCAGTGTTCTTTTGAAGTAGCACAATGCGTACGTTTTCGAAGAGCAGTATCACCGCGGATGGACGGCATTAGTGGCTATGATATACGTTTTTTTTTCTCGTCCGCACGAGAAACCATACAGTGAACGGCGAGTGCGCGAACACAGTTGTTGTTGCGTTCGGAGTGTGTGCGCGAAACGAATCGCGAGGGATTATAAGACGAGGGTCGACGACGGGCGGACAGCTGCTGGACTTTTACAACGAGCACACGGTCATAATAATACACACATACGTGTATACTTGCATAAAACGCGTTACTGACCGTCTCGCACACGCGGCTCGTGCCACGACCAAAAACAGGGCACCGGTTGCGAAGGCATTACGACCACGGTGAAACCCCTTCGGAAAAGGCGAATACGTACGTGACAGCGCATCGGGTGCCCAACAATATTACGCTATAATGTTTACGTGCGAGTGCACCTCCGTGGCGGCAATAACAATAATAAGGATAATAATAAATTCGGAGGACCATAATACGCAATAGTGTGTGTAAACTCATACAATACGCGCCGGCGTGTGCCCTCCGAAGCGGCGTGGTACAAACAAACCGTTAAACATGTTACCGCCGCCAAACGATGCGACCGTACGTACACGAACATATCGTAAATATATATATAAATAGCGTAAACGTAACGATGTCTCTCTCCGTCTCTCTCTCTCTTTCTTCCAGTGGCGTAGCAACGGCATGGCGAACTGTGCTTATGCTAGGGCGCAAAATTGTGTAAAAATCGTACTTTTATCCTACAATTAAATCGAAATTTTTCCATTATACTTTTTGAAATACGTAGATGTTGTCTATTTACGTACTACGTGTAAATTTAACGATACGAAGAAATTATCTATGAATTTGCCAGTCGTAAAGCGAGAAAAGCAAATTTTCAAATTAACACTGTAATAACAACTTGTAAGTATAAATCATGAACTTAAAAAAATTAGTAAAACTAAAATATAAAAAAGTTCATATCATGGCATCGAATTTCAATTGGTTAAAAAGGCAACTTTTTCCAAGTTCGTCTGGCATGAGTCTTCCTACGTCACTGCTGTCTTCGCCTTTCCATTTTTCTCCACCAGCCACGAGGAATTTCTACGACACACATCGTATAACATCGTATAACAAGCGATGACCGCACGGAATCATTGTCGGTCCGCCTCTCGATCGTCCAACCTGTTGTGTACACGTTACGCGTCGACGAACGTTCATCACGGCGCGTGCGGACGAATTACGCGTGAACACGTGCACGTATCGCGTTGAATTGTGCGCAGTAGGTGTATTTTATTTTTATTATTATTACACACTGGACTGCGGCGAAATTCGCGCAAAATACTAACTGCTCGACGCAAGTACTTAATATATATTGCACATAATATACGAGTGCGTTTGGGGTGTCGCGCCCGACGGTGACGGTTATGGGCAATATTTTAGAGATTGAAACGCGTCCTTTACAACTCGTACCTACAGATCCACGAATCGGTCTTCTTATTGAAATACGTACACGCGTTTACTGGCCGTCGCCCTCCGTTGGCATTCTCCCGACGCCCGTCAAACTGTTGTCGCCGAAAATCGTTTTTATCGCCGTACCATTACATTTTTATCGGTGTTATTATACATTATTGTTATCATCATTGTGTAATATTATATATGTGGGGAGGGTTGTTTTCTGCACGACATAACATAATCGTCAGCAGCGAACAAGTCACCGTCACACTTAACCTTGAGCCAACAATTGTAAATCCACACGCGCGCACGCACCTAAATACATAAAATATATATTTTATCGTTATGTATATTGTATTACAATAATTCCCCTTTGCACATCACCAGCACTCGCGCACCGACAGTCGGACAACACCTTACGCGCTGTACATACGAGTCCTTTCACACATATTCGATCCGTCCGGGCATCCGTGTACTCGGAAATATAAACTTAAAGTTTTCCGGTGCATATGATCGTGCACAAGATCAGTCAGTGACCGATTTTCGTCCGATTTTTCGTTCGAGTTAGGTCCGGTTTTTGACGGAATGATGCTAGATCGGACATGTACGAACACGTGTCCACTGGTGTATTCAGCATATTACGAAATCTATTGAACTACGTTTTCGTCAATATTCATCTTATCATACGACACTGTCAAGTACATAATTTCATCATGGACAATGTAATATTAATTGAACTAATAAGAAATTCAGTCACGATAAAAAAATCGAACGCAAAATGACATCTGCTTCGTTCGAAAACAACATATGAACTGTTTGAAAATAGGTAAAATTACGGACTCGGCTCGGAACGCTAAAAAACCGGAACAGACTCGGATCGGATATGTGTGAAAAGGACCTTAACGGTCTTGAAAAGTTCTTCCGACTATGTTTGTAAGATTCACGTAATCATCTCGAGTTGTTATCACATCATGCACGCGCCGCTATTCTCGCCCGACGTACAATTATTTGATGTCATTAGCAGCGTCACAAATATTTCATTACAATTATACAATCTTAATAATCAGTACGCTGGCGAATTGTTCGTGAGCAATCGTTGGCGTCACGCGTGAACATTCCACGACATCCGAGAGCTGATTACACTCGATTGCACAACTCCGACTGAATACCCCGAACACACTCGATTCTGCCTCGGGTTCAAGGTATAAATATTTACGTTTTACGGTCAACGAAATTATAAGAACCCTTCGTATATTTCGATTTCGATCATTTTCGTCACTTTATTGTATAGACTCCAATAACTTATTTCTTGAGCGGTAAATCAAATACCGATTTGATTTCAAATCTGTTAAAAACTGTAAATATTATCCTAGGCATTGGAGAAAATTTCAGGGGGAGGGGGATACAACGTGTCAAAGGGTACGACTCGTTAACCACTTCTGCGTGCACCATTGCGTGTCGTTAGGAAACGGAGCGTTTTACTCGATTGTATATTCTTCACTCGACGTGACGTTTCGAACAAAATTTTAACCAAGTTGTCGGCGGTGCTATATTAAGTTGGACGGACAACGCGATCTAAATATCCTGTTGAACAGTAACGAGAAGTACGAACCAATAGTTTGCTACGGAAATAACAGTCCGTTTCAGAGGCGGATCTAGAGTTGGGGAACTGTGGGTCAAGCCATTTCAAGAGGCCATTTATTAGGGATGAAACTGAATAAGAAATTAATACCTTGTAAAAAAAAAACACAATATGCTCATAAAAATGTATAAATATATTTATATTACATTTTAGAATTAGTGATAGCATCGATAATGACTTATTTACGATTAATAAATATAATCTAATTTTATCAGCGCTACAAACGTACTGAATAAAATATGATTAACTTAAATTTCTACTAGAACGATATAATTTAAAATATAAATTATGAATTGAAAAATTTTAAATTTTGAATATGCATGGCAATCATTTTTCAAGTAACTCCGACTGGCCAATTGTCCAAGAGTCCAAATCAAGGTCTAAAAAGAGAAAAAAAATTCCAAGAGGCCAATTTTGTCAACAAATATTAACTGTGGGTCAACTGACCCCCTGAACCCCCCCAAGATTCGCCCCTAATCCGTTTACGACAGCGAAACCAATAGATCCTCAGCTACCGACCGCTGTTTTTCTAATCGTCTACGAAACCAACGAAAATATTATACCGCGTTCGTTGACGAAATGCCGTTTTCGGTTGTAGACGTACGTGCCTAGGAGTATAAGCGTACTCGTGCGAAATGTGTACATACGCCGCGCGTCTCCGACTTATTCCCACACCGATCACGGATCGGAAAACATCGCGCAATATCAACTGCATTGTCATTTTGATTTTCGACGCACAGATGCGGGTCACTCGATATTATTAATAAACGAAGGGGGGGGGGGGGGGGGGATAGTTATAATAATAATAATAATAATAATAACGACACTCTCATGAGGGCGGTGGGCACGCGCTTCTCCTCCGGCGCACAGTGGCAATCGCTCATTTTTTTTGTTCCTCGTCGTTAAACGTATATATACATTGCCTCTTGCCCTCATGTTCCGTTACAGTTCAGCCTATGCGGCATAATAAGTAATATTATAAACTATTATTATTATAAAACAGTGTACACACTCCGTTTTATTATGTCGACGAAACCATCGGTACACAACGCGTGTGCGCGAGCGCGGTGAATCGTTAATAAGGCGTCGGCCCGTAATACACGTTGAATTGTACTAATAAATAAATATGTATAAACGAAGTGAATCCGGGTGGTTTTGAAACGCTCGTTCGGGCGACCGAGTGTGAGAGTTTGACGCGGAGCAGACGATCCGCGTATGTACACGATCAACCCCTCCGCAGTAATTTACCGAACCTGCCGAAGGGGGAAAATTGACGCGAAGTTATCACCCATATGCACGCGCGCGCACACACTCGGTAACCGGGTCCCGACGTCGTGAGAGCGTGCGCTGATTCGACGTTTATTATAAAAATAATCGTTCGCAGCACAATAGCCGAACGGTTTACGCCATTTCGCACGAAAATCTTGGCCAATTCACCGAGAACCCCAATTTCTGTACGTACTGAAGGGACGCTGTACGGAAACGGATACACGGACCGCGCAACCCATGACAATAATACACCTAAGTGGACGTTTATCAGCTAGGCATGTGCAACGTTTTCTTTTGTCGGTATATTTTCTTGTACACGCGCGCACATCGACCTTACCTATAGAAATCGCCGCGACCGCGTTTGCCGGTCCGTTTTCTATCGCACGCGTGCGATATCCTATTGGCCGCGACCCGTACTGCGGTATATTGTTTGTCCTGAAACAATATTTTATCGCGTTAGAGTGTACGCGGCCAATCGAGTACGAGAAATATTAGAGTTCCCGCATGATAGCCGCAAATAATACGTTGCAGCGGAATCGAAAGAAGTAAAAAAAAAACGATTCCGTGCACCGCGGGTTAACACGTACGTTACCTGTACGTGGAGACGGCACGCGATCGCAGTAGTTCGAATTTGAGGCGAGTACGTGTAGTACACGACGTGCGATACACGTCTGGAGAGCCGAGCCGGGGATGAAAGGTATCTGGTAAATCAGAATCACCACCGTGTTTCGGTGTCGAGGGCTGGGTCAAAGGTGAAAACCACTGCACTGTCGCGTATCCCCGGGACGACACAATTTCGAACGCGTTTCACGTACGCCGCGTTAGATCCTTATCTTTTATTTTTTAATGCATGGACTTCGTTATTTCTCCGTCGTTGTATTGCTCGGCAACAATGAATCGGACGTCGTCGTCTTGTCGCCCGGACAGTAACGCCGCGTGTATCATAAACTGCCGATCGATCGGATCGTGAAGAACCGCTCCACACGCGCTCCGTAGGGGGTGACCGGTTAGGGAAAACCTCTTAATCCCGTCATTAGCTCCACGCGCGTATACCGGACGGACGCGCCAGACGGATTTATTGCCGCGACCGGTGTTCGGGAAAAGCGATAAATTTCCGCCGTCTCGATGCGGACGGGTTTCCGAGACGGGAATGATCTCCCGTGAACAACGTGTCACATGCGCTCCGGCCGTAGGTTAGACGATCGCACGCGTACAACGTAAGTCATAAATACGTGCACGAAGACGACCCGCGGCCGTTCTCCGCGACGGGTTTCGAATCCTTCGCGCGACGACGAAAACGAGTGGGTTGGCCGCGTGAAAAAGTACCGCAAACGTCCGCCGGGGAAAGGGTTGGACGGTACGGCTCTAGTACGCGCAACACGTATGTAATTTATATTTCAACACACGGTCGACGGTGCGCATATAGCCGTGTGTGTGTGTGTGCAGACACTCGCTGATGGCGTTAGGGTACGCCACCTGGTCGCGCGATGGTCGAGATCCGAGGGACCCGTGGGAAAAAGACAACTACACCGGAGCTTTGTATTACTATTATTATTATTATTCCGCCTCAACAAAAGACGCGCGCGGTCATGTACCCTCGTCGTCGCGTATGTTCGAATCATGGGCACATGAATTGCGCGCACACCCGAAGGATAATGCAAGAGAACATAATATAATACGTATTTGAATATAGTAACGAACACTATACGACGTCGACTCCCGCAATATTCTACGGATTTTATGGGACTGATGAAAAAGTTCGATACATCGAAAACTTGTATCATAAGCCGACAAAATTCATTTTAACAAGGTTTAAAACGAAAATGTAAATCAACAAATACGTATTGATTTTCGTTTAATAATACATATATATATATATATGTAGTTGGTAAAAATTAGTGCATGCATACATAACAAGTTTTCGTTTAATAACACATACATTTTTTTAAAAACTCCATTTTTGAATTTCTGTAACGCTAAAAGGTCAATCGGAGTAGTTGTTCGAATTCAAAACGTTACAAAACACATATCGGTCGTCGATGTCATGTCCCTATGGGTAATTTAAGACGGCGTAGAGACTTGATTTCGTTCCCTTCGTGGTTACGCGGGGTGTCATATCAAGGTCCGAAATCGGAAATATTCGTTAGCTAAAAGAACCTCGTTGTACCCCCCATGGGCGGGGGGGGATTTAATTTTTCGTCGCGACGTGAGATTTTCGTATATATCGCGAGTCGACTACGCAATGTTGATAGCCACAGGACGACGGGACCGCCGCCACGTCATATGCTGGCGTGACACTACTTCTTAACAGAAAACTCTTACCAACTCGTCGGAACGCGCACACGCAGTGTTGGATTTTTAACGTTTCGTCTACGCTGCCTACAGCGGCCTCCCACATGCGTTTGTTTGCAGATTAACAATAATTGCCGCGCGACGATGATGGTCCGAACGATCGCGCTTCGATTGTCACCAGAGGAGCGGGTGGTGCGCGCGCACGTTGGCAGCATTGGGCCCGACCGTGGTGCGTGCACAATGCGCACCCGAAAAGAGAGAGAGAGCAGGTAAAAACGGAATCCTCGGCCCTGCCGGAACACGGGATTGTTGTGCGCGCACATAAAGCAAAAAGGTCCATAAAAGAACACCTCCCGGTGGCTGCGTCGGCGACTGCGTGTGTACAAGGCGCGCGCGTACAGGATCCTGTACGAAGGTGGTTGTGAAGGTCACGGTAGAGGACGGGCGGGTCTTTTATTATTTATTTTTTTTTTTTTCTATACTCCGACCGACCGATCAGAATCTTTTGAAAACTATTTTTGACCCAAACTATTTTTATAAATATCTCTCCGGCCCCCATTATTGCCTCCTGCCAATAACCGACCGACCCCGCCGCCGACGCCGCCACATCGATGAAGTCACTGCGTGCGACGATTGTCGTTCTCTTATACGACGCCGACTCAACGGCCGAAATGTCGGAATCTGTGGGTGTGCATTACAACCCGCCTCTTGTTCATTAACAGAGATTTACTCGCTCGAGCATAGGCACAGAAAAATGGTTTGTCCCGTCGATATGAAAATTGTTTTTTTTTTTCGAAAACGATTACACGACGTGATATATATTTTATGAAAGGGATCTATCATTCTCTCTCTCTCTCTTTTCTTATATCCAACCAACTACCCGTCAAATACAAGAATAAAACTCATCTTATATGTTATATCTACACGATACAGCGGTGTTTACATGGTTCGGTCGAATTGAAATGTTTTAAGAAGTATAATTTTGAATTCATCTCAACTCAAGAGTCGGTTAAACGCAAGAATGAAATTCTTTAGATAATAAGAAACAGGTAGATGTGATACTAAATACCATTATACTTTATTCAGCAGTGACGTTTGATGATATTTACTAAAACACATCTAGAACCCGAAAACATGTTTATATATTTATAACACACAAATTATACAATATCGATGCGTCGTCGTTAATAATTTATCAGGGTAAACGTATTACTTCGATTAATTTCAACCATGACAAGTTTCATAATATTTTTCATAATGTATTACAAGCATAGCTGTTTTGAAATTCGTACTTCATATATGACAGAACATTTTCGACGTAAGTCTCAAATCGATTACGAATTTTGATATTATGTTAGTACATATTATTCGACATCACGTAGTAAAATAAATACAAGGCAAATACTTATTGTATGCTTGGTGACAGTTAACACGTTCAATATTCTAAAAATAAACTAATAATGCCCGCACCTAATTAGATATTCTAATTTTACTATTTATCGTTCTGTTGTGGGATTGACTAATAATAAAACGTCACTGTACCCGAATTCTAACGACGCGAAACAGTCTAACGACCCATTATAGCGAATGTAACTTAATTATTGTACACTAAACAAAAAGAGAACGAATAATACTGGAACAGTTGAAATTTGTATGATACATTTACGAACGATGGCGTTCTCTATAGATATCACAAACCAATAATTTATCAGTGTAAATGTTAAGTAAAAATATCTCTGTAAACGATGTAAACGAATGTTTCTACGTTTTGTTATACATTTTCCACTCAGTTACATCATCTTCTGAAACAAAATTCCATCAGTTATTGGTTTGAATGAAATCCCGGCAAAACGCCACAACAATTCATCATTTTTATCCCCTATAAATAAACATAAGATTTTCCGCGCGTCGTGTTTCCTTGCGATGTAATTGCAATACTACGTTTAATGTTGAACATTGCATCCCATCGATCTTAGCGAAATGCAACCCAACATTGTATAAACGCGGTGTCGTTATACGAACGACAGGCCTGAGCAATGTATTTTTTTCGTTGCCAAGTTTCAGCGCATCGTACGTGCGGGTGGGTGTACTTCATATTGTTCCGTAGAGACCTCCTTGATGATCATCGTGTGAGACGTGTGAAAGTTTAAAATAATCCAATCACAGCGCGTAAGGTGGTTGCAAATCGTCACTAGAAACAATCACTAATCCTTGCCGAACCGACAGTTTAAATAAAGGCGAACCCGGTGGAATTCGTTTTGCCGGACGACCCGCCCATATAAAACAATATAAATCCAGTTTTTGGCAGTCGATTATGACGAATTCGACGTACAATACCTTTTGCCGGTGTCGTTGTTGATATAATTTTTCGTTCAATATACACGCATTGGTCGTGTCTTTAGAAATTATGAATACAAAATTGAAAAAAAAAACGGTCGCGTTGGACTTAAAAATCCTTTCCGAATACAGACGATAACGATCGAATAATGTACCCAAACGACATTACTATTGTAAATACGTACGCTTGTACACGGGGGAATAATGTGATTATCATGCGAAAGAGCTCACATTTATACAAACATATCATTACAGTGCACCGCCGTCAACGATATCTCGTCGTTTGCCTATCTTTATTATTTACACCGTACGACCGTATACGTGTACTCGCACCGTGTTAAAATGCACGTCTAGATATTGCACCGCAAACGGTGTAACATCCTTTTCTCTCTTGTCACAGCCCGCGTTAATGTAAGGATCCAACTGGTAACCAGTCATTCGGAGAATGTTTTGCACACGTGTAGTTTAACAAGAAGCGCCGCCGTCGATGACACAAAACTTACCAGAGATAATATGGTACACACGCACGCACGCGCACGCACTCACACGTACATATGGGCACAAACAACCACGCGCACAATGTAACTTAATAAATCATACCCCCCGCCCCGTTTGACACGAATCTCATTGTCGACGTATCCTCGTTCGTTTCCCTCGACAGTTTCGAAAATCCGACCGTTTTAATTTCTTTTTTCATTATTATACGACGATATACACGTATGTATGGAAATATATTTATATTATATAGGTGTATAGTATACGTACCCGAATATATATAGAATGTATAATTGATTTATTTTTCGAAGACGATATGGCTATAAACTATGTAGAGTTCTCTGCCCGAGCAGATATACAATACATATACTTACTCTAAGTAATAACGCTCACCGTAAGCACACTCTCTCGCGGCTAATCTCGCATGAATAATCCAACACATGAACGGCGTGTACATGAGTGATAACGTACACATAGGTGTGATACAGGGGCGTATATAGACTTACTTCTAGGGGGGTAGGGGTGAATCAAATTTTTTAATTCAAGTAAAATGTTTAGTAGTATTTAAATAAGGTGAATCCTTAATATTTGTGGCTTTTTTTTTTTTTTTTAATCTAATGCCGGATCCACTTACTATCGACTTTTGTGTAGTTCTTTTTTAACATCTGTCTGTGTTTTGAAATTTACTTTTGTGTTTTATATGGTTTTTCAATGATTATGGACCCGACAAAAAGACCAATTCATTAAATTCAACATTGACCGTGATGTTACCACTGATCATTGGTACGGATACTGATAAAATATAATAAATACATCATCATACGCATTCGTTCGCCTTAAATTATTATATTTCAATATGTGTTTCTGTAATTTTTCTAATTACTTATTTGTATTTTATGACAAACATTTTTGTAGAAAATCAAAATTGTTAATTAATTCGATTTTGTCATAAAACGATACACATTAAAAAAAAATTTAAAATATACTTCTCACATATAATCGATTCCTTAAATACGGATTCAAGGAGGGGCGGTAGCCCCCTTCACCGCCCCCCCCCACCTAAAATACGCCACTGGTGTGATATGGCTTCACACAATCAATGAGATTTATAATACGTGTTCGTGGTTCGTTTGAGGGAGTATCTCGTCGCGTTCAACGTCGTACATACACTTCGATAATATTATATTTGTTTGTTTTTCAGAACGATTATATATGTGTACATTTTTTTTTTCGTTAGTTTTCGTGTGGTATGCAACAATTTAAAGTATTTCAAGAAGTCGACGTTTCGTGAACACGAAAAAGAAGACGAGAGATATGATTTTCTTGAGTTTCACAATAGGTCGACAGACCTTAATGTCAACAAGAGACAAGTGTTTATGCACGTATAATAATATCGTATCGCACACACAAATTCGAATTTCGAGATATCACCGAATGCGGTAGACAACAGAAAGTACTGATAAAAGTAAAGTACGGGAAACACGAAACCATGTTACGTTTCGAAACGAGACAAATACGTCGTGCACGAAATACACACTTGTTTACAAACGCATTATCCACGGTTGGCCACGGTTTTTTCTCCGTAACACTAATACAGGTATATGTATACACACAGATAAATAGGAAAATACGGTTTTACGGCACATGTTACTCGTGCGCGAACGGATCAAACGCGAATGGAAATGCGGTTTTTGAACTTTCGATAAAACAAGGTGTAAATAACGTATTCGTATATTTTCCATAGCCCGCACGAGTTACAACGCGTAAGCCATAAAGTTTCCCCCGCGTCTGTGTACGCAATTATTGTAGTCGAGGGCGGTGATAATGTTGTCCGTCGTCGTACAAGTACCCGTATATAAATTATCCTCTCGTACACGTATACGTAAACGCGTAATGAAATCGTTAGACGACGGTCGCGGAGAATTCGCGTCCACCATCCAAATGAATTTAACTGACGGGGTGGAAATCGATAACATTTAGTAGGCACATAATAGACGTACGCGACGTGTGGTGCTGGTCTAAGGGACGTTCCGCCGAGTCGATCTTCCGTTGTCCCGTGTCGGCCGTTTTGTACGGGAACGCCAGAGAACGTTCCACCCTGTGCTTAATAGCACGGACCGTTTAATGCTTTTCCTCCCCTCCGACAGTGGCCCTACGACACACGCTCATCGGCGAACGAACAACACGTCATGCACGTAAATACATACGATGCGATGCCCTGTCCACATCGATTGTTGCGACCCATCACTTCCAGCGGTCCTGTCCGCTCGACTGCACGTTCTATTCGGCCGAGGGCGATTTTCCGACGGTCCCTTTGAATTGATGTGATCGTGACGGCGTTATTGTAAGCACACACGACTTTATATCGTGCCCGCTCATCCACTTTTTGTCCTTCTCTGTTTCACGTCCTGCACTTGCCACCGCGGTTCGTAATAGTTGCAATTAACGCTCACCCTTGGCGGACAACCGGGAATCACTTGGGTGAAAATTTCGTTCTCGTATCCACCCCCCGCCCACCCCCTTTAATGCTACAGTTTAAGAATATTTCGTTTGATATCGAGTCCGTCCGTCGAGTGGCTACACGCGCATAACATATTCAACTACAATTTTGGTGTACACATGTTGCACATGAATTTCAAACATTCTTTTGGTTGGGACAATGTACGTCGTAACGCACGTTAATTTTGACATCCATCGTAGAATTACATTGATATTTATAGATTGGGCCGCGCTAACGACGTGTGTCAAAACGTACGCGCGCATGAATGGACGTTGATTTTCGCCTCTGCGTAACGTCGAAACATGTATATGTAACACGCCATAAGAATGTGTTGTTTCGAACTTGAATGGCCCTATGTGTTGGTTTTGAATTGCGTTGTTTACAATTCAAATTCAAAAACTATAATAAATTTTCCAAAAAAAAAATCGATATGGTTAATATTGATAGTAAATTTCTAATTAATGAAGTTCAAAAAATACTGTTATTATACTTCAAATGAATATTACAATGACAAAAACAAAAAAAAATTCAGCCTGTTTTGAAATCAAAAAATAATTTTTGAAAAATTTTGAAATTCTCATATTTGTATCTTGGCGTTTTATATAATTTCCTATGAACGGTAATTCATCAAATGAACTTATAAACATGCAAAAATAATTAAAAAACTTAACATTGTCTTTTCGAAGTTCCTTATACAATTGAAAATAATGGCCATGTGATTGACGTTCAGAGTTTATATGGTGAACCCAAAATTGTCTTTACTGCTGATTTCTTAAATACATCAAACATGAGAACGTAACACTTTCGTGCATAGCCGTATCTGGGGGGTTCAGGGTGTCTGGACACCCCCTCCCAACATTTCTTCAATATTTTACAAATGTTTAAAATAATTATTTATTTTTTATACCAACATAAATATTTTTAGTCAAAAATGACTTAAGCTCCAATTAATCATTGACTGCTTTTAATTTTATATCATAATATCATATAAAAATATGATATTAATTTTAATAAAAGAAGATTAAATCTTTTTCTGTCTTATATTTAACCAAATATCAAAAATCAATATCTAAATTCAATAAAATTACAATATACATGTTTTGGACCCCTCCCGAATAAATTTCAACATACGGCCTTGCCTTCGTGTATATGTGTTTATCGAGAAGTGCAAATAAAATTGCATTATTTGTGGAAAATTAATTCTCAGCAGAATGCAAGTTTTTGGCAATTATATAAATATTATAATCACATTACATATGTATCATATATTATATATAAATATAACACAATCATTATTTTGCTACGATTCAAAAAAGTAGTTCTTTATAATTTTAGTCAATCCAAACTTTTATCATAACTTAAACATTCGTTTATCAAAATTGCGTCTAGCTCATATGCACGTATATTTATAATATATTTACGTTAAAATATACCTATTTTATTAATTCAGTTGATTTATACATTTTTTCGATTCATTTATTGAATTATAAAAGAAATTCATAACACAGCTTCAAATATTTACAAATTGAATCCTCGATTCTTGCAATATTCTAATGTGTATAATATAATATACATATAAATGTATACATCAATGTATGCACACGTGTTGATTACAAATGTAAAACAATAATACAGTAAAAAATGTTTATTATTAAATAGTTATAATTCACGTAGCGACTTAGGAGGTAAACGATGTTAGTGGTAAATGTAACTATTATTATAAGCACATAAAATGTACTTCGACCAACTACGCGTGAAAAACTATCGAGTAAAAAAAACTATCTGAAATAGGTATTAAAATCAAATTGAATTTTTTCTATTATGAATATATATAGAGTCCATATACATATGTATAAAAATATATATTAAAATGTATTTCATTTATTTAGATAGGATTTTTCCGATGTTCAATTTGTATTTGCTTGCATTGCTAAGAGTTATTTTTCATAAATCAAACGTAGATTGATACACGTTTTATACTAAAATAAAAAAACGAATAAGTTCCATGTAGACCGACCTGGCTACTTAGGAGGTAAACGATGTTTGTGGTAACTATTATTGTAATATTAAGAAGATTGTGCACAATTTGTCCTACCTAATTTCGGTCAGGAAACGTGTTTATATAATAAACACGTTCTGTTCAATTTGAATTGTTTTATTGTTAGAACATAATGTGTGTTGTTCGTTCACATCTAAATTTATAGTAAATAAAAAAAAAATAATAATAATACTCGTAATAATAAAATGAAATAAAATAAATTATGCAACATAATATATGAGTTCAACAAGTATCAATGAAACCCAAATAAAGATTATGTGGCCGGTATCAGTATTCTATAACCGCGACACCGTGAACTATTTGACTCTTGCAAAACTATTTCGATTTAATGACGAGCAGTACGACCGACGTAACACCGTTGTGCTGATTTATCAAATAAATTATTATTTATTCGGTCGTTCCGATCCGATTGTCCGCACTCGATGTGTACGATAATAATTTTTTTTTTTTTTTTAAAGTATGAGAGAAATTATATAACTTGCATTTTTATTCGTACGAGAAAATAGTAGTCTTAGATTTAAATTAATGTATTATATTACTTACTATTACCTTTATTCATTATCAATCACTGAATGCAATATTATAAAAAATATCCCAAGGGAAAACATTTTTCAACCCCCCCCCCCTCAATAAAATCCTGGATCCGCCACTAGACACTTAGCAGTTTCTTCTTTCAGTTTGCAACTTGGACGCGGATTGACGGTGCTCCCGACGTAGCGTTTACATGTTCGGGGACATTTTTTTACACGTTTTACACGCGAACCAGAAAAATGCACGCAATGGAACCCGTTCATTATTGCATCGCAACTGACCACCATGCAGTACAACGTAACACCGACGTTTCCATTATTCCTGATAAAATCGAACTTTCATTTATGACAATATCGCGACGATATTTTCGATGGCAATTAATTCGTGTTATCGTAGCACAATTATCGTTTCGAACTGCGTGAAATTTGTGCGGCCGGTGGCGATTTCTTTAGATAATCGTAAATTTACCACTCGGATTGCTGCGGTGTACATTTGGTTTTGATGTTTTATACCGCATCGATGTTTTTAAAAAACAATACGCTCATGTTCTGAAACGCAATGTAATTAGTAACAATAGACGTTCCGATTGTAAACTAGCATTCGCAGTGCATTCGACGTGTTTAAAAAGAAAATCATTACATCAAATGGTCCACACCATTTAAAGGAAAACGAGAATCACGTGACGTACGACCTTTCCACATCATCAAAGTGACGTTTCTAACCTTTAATTAACCGTTTATAACCTACCGCACGGTAGATGAGAATATCACCGGATCACTACGAATCGAGAATCCTGGATTGGTAAAGTTTTTTAAAAAAAAAAAGTGAAACGCAAAGAGTGAGAGAAAACGGCCAACGTACCGCTGTATACGTAAGGCCGCCCGAATCACTTCGAGTTCACCGCGAAAACCGCGGCGGCACGTGGCGCTCTTGAACTTTTCCGAACGGCGGATACACGTTATATCGTATTGTACGAGCGCCGAGTAGAAAAGATTTATTTATTTTTTTTGTCAAATAGATTGTTGTCGATGCCGCGCGACGGCTACGATCCGGGTTTACGAAGGACAATGGCAATGGAAACCGGTAACATTGAAATCATGCCAAAGCAAATGCGTCTAGGACATTCTTATTCCTGCCATCCGATGAATACCCCCAAAAATATTAACCGGTTTAACGCACCCGACAATAATTAGACAATATTATAACGTCGCGTCCGATAATTTATGTCTGGGACCTGTTGCAAATCGTATACGCCGGGGCACAATATACGCGCGCACGTACTGCGTAACAACGTGTGCATGCATATGTCGTATTTGCACACACAACATTGTACAATGCTCCTAATCTAACCCGCCGGTGTCCTATTTCTGTGTGATCGACGAAAAAATCCACGACCATGTCGTGTTAGAAATCGGATTAAACGCTTTTACACAAACTGCGGACGAAAATCTGTACGAACATGTTGATTTGATGAGCATATAGTATCGAACGGTTGGTATCCGTAAGTCCGGATTAGGGGGGGGGTGGCAAAGGAGGCAATGGCCCCGGGCCCATAACGTATATCAAACAATAGTGGGCCTCTGGTGGATAGTAGGTTTTTTTTTCGTTTTTTTTAACTCTTTTTTTTAGCTTGTATAGAACGAGCAATTCTCAAGAAAATTTAAATAGTTTTATGGTTTTGTGTTCAGACAGTGATATTTTGGAGGTAATTACTACCAAGGATATAATTAAAGATTTGCTTCCCAAAAAGTATGAAAAAATTATTTATACAAATAAAATTTTTATTTTTGTATTTAAAAAAGCAAGAAATAAATTTATAAATAAGAATATATATTTTTTGTCTTTGAAATATATTTATGTGCGGATCACCAATATTTTGATTATGGTTATAGTACCCTAAAATTGTTTGTCCCCAGGCCCCAAATTATCATAATCCGGGCTTGGGTACCCACTAGGATTTCGAGAAGGGCCATATAATAACTTTGAAAATTAAAAGGCCGTATACATTTTCCAACGGTAACGATTAAGATATATAAAATATTTTAAATCGTATATCAATTAATTACAACTCATTGATTTATAATCATAATGTTATGAACAATGCATAATTCATAAAAATATTTATCAGAAAAATATACTTATTGGTAGTAATATTGAATATAAGAAAAAGACGAATAAAAGTTATTGCGTACAACGAACACACCGAAACCGAAAAATAAATATTTTATTTTATTAACTCCGTTTAATTTTGAATTTTGGAAAGTAAATATAGTTTAAATGTGGACCGCATAGTGGGTACCGCTGGTATAGAATCTGGGTTTACGGCTTTTTTTGAGAGAACAACATGGTCGCGAAACAATTACATATAAATTCATACTAATTACTGTGTGTGAAAAAAAACTAAGTAATTTCAATTTCTGAAACATTACTTTTAAGATTATATGCAAATCATAATGATCATTTAATAAACCATTTACATTTAATAATATATATTTTATTGTTATTAGTCATAACTTATTACACATTATTTGATTTTCTCAATAGAATCTAACAGTCCTATAAATTAGCTGATAAATGAAAAATAAATTGGTATATAGCCCTCCTCTCTTGCAAGTGAACCGTCAAAATAAAAATATATCATGCGGAAGGTCAGTTAGGTTATCCCCTAATATTTATACATTCAATATGTACCATTATTATACATACTATCAAAGACGTATTTAGGATCGGTAAGAGAGCTAGGATCTCTATGTATAGTGAATTTATAAGGGCGACAAATTTTAGTTATTTTTATGTATATCTTTCAGATTATGAATATGAGAATGTATTGGTTTCATTATCAAGTGTTTTTTTTACAAATACACATGTTGCTAATGAAATTTGGGTAGGGAAGGGGGGCATTTTTTTTCTCATCTGGGGAGCAAAACTGCTAAATACGTATCTACATACTATATAAAACTATTGTGTCATTGAGATTACAGATTTTTACGAGACGAAGACCTTTAAGGATAGCTATTCGTTTAGTGGTGAGTATAGAGCAGGTGTCTAAGAGTTTATAAATTTACTCGTATTCATAGTCATCCTAAATAACAGCGACACCGCACAGGATTTTGAACTCAAATTTAATTGTACGCATTATACATCTACTTTATGGTGTATTATAGTGATATTTTTAAAATTACAATACAAATCGGGATCATTTATTTTTTATCCGGTAAACAAATACTAACACGAGTTATTCATAAAACTGACTGTAGTATCGTTGATCTTTTAATTGAAACGCAACTGCGAATCGAAAGGAAGTACATAAAATAAGAATAAGATCAAAAATTCATCGTTATCGCGTAAAACTCGTTTTTCATAATCACGGCGGTCTCGAATATATATTTCATGAAGGCACCCTTCAAATTATTGTAATGTTCACTGTTATTTCGTAACACGGTCGATATTACGGTATTCCGTATGTTCTTGAAAATCGACTCGTATCCTTACAGATTTACGGTTCATGTTTCGTAACCAGTGTTGGGAATAGATAATGCAAAATTTATCTAGATAAAGATGAAAGATAATATGTCCAAATTTGTCTAGATAAAGATAATAGATAAAAAAAATTAAAATATCTAAATAAAGATAAAAAATAATTTCATTTTTATTTAGATAAAAAAAAAGATATTTTCAAAAAATGTTATTTTTTGGTCAATATTTCATATTCTAATAATATCTATGAAGACTCAATTATAATCGGGAGCGTATTTAGAAATGTCTTATTAGTAGGGGAGGGGGGGTACAAACAAAAAGTTCAAAGTATACATAGTTATAACTTTGCCATCTTAACAAACTGTCGTTATTCATAACTAAATAATCAAAATACAAGTGTTTGATAGAAACATAAACTTTTATTACACAAATTTATAATAAAACATGTTTTTAAATATAATTTTTGTAATTATAATAACTGAAGACTTCTGGGGTGTTTATTAGCATATGCATCACTACTTCTTCAGGTTTTATAATTATTTCAGGGTGTATATTAAGGTTTATTCAGAGTGTATACAATGGTAATCCGTTTAATCAATGGTATCATATTATCATGATGTATTGATATTCCAGTATTTCACCGTATGCCTGTGCGTGAAAAAAGAGCCTACAATAATAAATAAAGTATAAAATACGGTGAATGGGGGGGGGGGCACTTACTCCATGGGCCCACCTCTTAAATACGTCCCTGATTATAATCATTATTATCAATAGGTACCTATGTGTTTAATGTTTATTGTAGAAATGTAGTGTGCCATTAAGCAGTATTTATATGTAATGTACAATATTTAATGACAGTTAATCACTAAAATTTTTCAGAAAAAAAAAATGAAAATTGCTCTGTATGTATCAGGATGAATACAGAATACATAAAAAAATATTTTAAGTTAACAATATTGTTTTCCATATACCATTGAAAAAACCGGCAAATTTTAACTAACACCCCTGGTAATATTACTTTGATGATTTTCATTATTTTATAGTTACGACTTTACGGGTTCCAAGAGTAAAGTAATAACTATTCAGCGTATGAGTTACGTGTGTATACTAAAATCAAATACCTACTATATTTGGAACTTCCATGGGAAAATAAGAAATTAAGTTTAAAAATACCAAAAATATTTTCCCAACATGAAAATACAAATAAAATGACATAACAAGAAATAATAATTACTTATTAATAATACACGAATTATGATAATGAATACAAAATCTATATATATAAAAGAAAGTCAGATTATTTACAGAAATTATAATTCAAAAAAGGCTGTACCGATTTTGATAATCTCTGATTTGTTGGATTCGTCTCCGTACAAGAATAAAAATAACTAATCATGGCAAGAATACAGACAATTATCTAGATAAGTAAAAATTTTATCTTAGATAAGTAATTAGATAACTTGGCATTATTTATCAAGATAAGATAAAAGATGACAAAAAATCTATCTAGATAATTTATCTAGACAAATTTATCTAAATAAGTCTCAACACTGTTCGTAACCGTGGCGCGCGGAAACGATCGCGAGAAAAGTAAAACGAACAAAAATGTGTACGTATACGAATTGCTCGGGAATCGCACTCTCGACCGGCGAACCGATAAAAACACACACCTCAATTCCACTTACTTGACGCGCATACCGGAGCGCTTACGCGTTTATTGTTTAATCTAATTCGCCTGTAAAATCAACGAACGTCGATCGTTTTCCGCTCGTCTAGTCGACGGGTAACGGACCGAAAAAGTCGAAACCAATTAGCGTGCAAGCGACTAATGTGTGTACTTTATACGTATCAGTTCGCGAAAATCAATGTTGACTGACCACACACCATGGAGGGGGTGCAGGACGACGCGAACCGTTTGCCGGCGTTGCCACCATCCGAAAAACACCAAATTGTGTCGTCGTCGCCGGCGGCCGCAGCGTATTAAAATATTATAGTTGTTGTTGAAGCATTGATAATCCTAATCCTCGGACGTCGGCCAGCTGTTGCGGCGGATACGTGCGTACGAACGTCCAGGGGCATGTGCAGACTTACTTCTAGGGGGGAGGGGCAACTCAAATATTTTCTTTAATTCAGGCTCAACATTTACTAGTAAAATTGTTGGTAATATTTAAATCAAGGTGAATCCTTAATATTTGTGTTTTTTTTTTTTTTATCTAATGCCGGATCCACTTTTGTGTAGTTTTTCTTTAACACCCGTCTGTGTTTTGAAAGTTACATACATATATAATCGTTATGATTGTTGTTACGGTCGTCGTAACTCACGTAAGATAGTAAGAAATAGAAAAAAAAAGGCAACGGTTTTCGAACACGTCGATCGTGTCGATTTCGGGAACCGTCTCGCGACCCCGACGTAAGTGCATGACCTGCGCCATCCCGCGGACGATTGACCGAGGACGAACGAAAAACGTCCGATTCGCTCTCGCAGAACGCGCGCGATTTTTAAAAGCGATACGATTCGAAAATATCCCCGTATCTTTTGTATTTTCTCCTCGCAACACCGGTCACGTAAGAATTCGATTGTTTGTGCGCCATACTTACGCCCGTACGGTCCTCTATTATATAACCGCTCAAATATTTCGGTTGATCCGGATTACGAATTTTTTTTTTCCTAATATCGGCGCTCTTGAATTATCTAGGAACCGTCGTCGTCGATGTTTACACCACCAATAATAGACCTGTGCGGTTTCTCCAAGAACATATAGTCGAGATAGAATGCCCGAACGAACTTCCGTTCACAATGAAGTTTCTCAACTACGTGCGTTCGACAAATTTTCACCCATCTGCAGCGCGTACGAATTACACCGCGAACGGTTACAGGACGAGATACGTCCACCGTGTGCTGTTAACCGAATACCATAACCATATACCACTGGTAACGTCGGTACGCTCGCGAATAGCGACTCGTTGTTTCTCGCTGAGAATTTAAATACATAACATTGTCGACGTTGGCGCACGGATATAATAAAAAAAAAAAAAATCCAATAATAATATCACAAACCGCCTGTATCGAATCGATAAGCTGTGCATTTATAAATACATTCGTCGCGTCGCTGTGCGTAAAACAATTTGAACGCGACGAATTTTCTTTTTATTGCAGTGATCTCGCGGAACATAATTAAACGATGGTACTGTATTATTATGATGATAATATAATCTACGAAGACAACGTTAATCGTTTTATTAAATTTATTTTAACTGCCAAATGACGTACAAACATTAGCTGAAAAAAAAAAACGAAACGAAATTAATTTAAACCCAGAAACTTGTATCACGAGTATATTACAGTAGGCTCCAGGAGTAGGTTCTGCACCGTTAACTCGTGAGTGTAAGTCACAGAATATTAGGTCTTGTCGCAACGTCGTCGCGTATATTAATGACAAACGAAAAAGAAAAAAAAAGAAGAAGAAACAAAAACCATAAATAACACAAGAGAAATAATAATTTTTAACACATTTTTTTTTTTTAATCTAAATTATACATTTGTACATTCCAATTAGTGTGTACCGTTTCCCACGATGATTTTTGCTTTCTTTTAGCGATAGAAAAAAAAAAATAATCATAATAAAGACTCCGTCATCCGTCTTCGGTCTGCAACTCGTGTAATTTATTGTGCACGTGTTAGACGTTATTCGACGAACACGAAACACTCGACACATTCTATAAAGTTCGATTTCTAAACCAAGCTTCTTATAACTGTGAACGAAATCTAAACAAATACCAGTGCGACAATGTGTCCATTATTGTCCATCGTACAATACGATTACGGTTTTTATCTATGCTAAAATAACGCCGAGGGTCATAGGAACAAAACGATTATTGTCTACTGGAAACAACGAGTAATCCATCCCTTCGACCGAGTTTTTTTTTTTTTTAAACGATACACGTGACACGAAATATTAGGTACAAGTTACCGGGACGTAATGAGAGTAATGGCTCGTAATTATTTTACGATTGTACGGATGAAGTCGCATGGCAATCGTGCGCGTATCTCTTCGTGTGGTGTGAATAATCGTATACGTACGTATAAATTTGTATAAATATGTATTTTTTTTATTTTTTTAATTGACGTTGATCCATTGCCGTTACGCGCGCGCGCGCCACGGGACGACGGTACGCGATCGCGATAATTGAAAAGCAATAACGATACGTACGCGTAAAACATGACCGTAAACATGCGCGTACCGTTAAATTGGAAAATGTAGGGGGAAAAAAATCGAAAAAGTCGATCAACGCTGGTCGAACCTTTATCGAATTTCTGGGGCATACGCATAGGTATTGTTTTTCCGCGGCGACACGACGAGAACGCGAACGATAAAATACCTATAAAACAAATAAAAATAAAAAAACAAATAACGTTATTATCCGGTCGATTACACGCAAACGTTCGTGCAACAATCGGCGATTTTTAACCGCTTTTTAAATGCGCGCGTTAAACTACGCTCCTCCGTATTTGATTAAAGGCTGCGGCGTCATGAGTTTACCGCGAACACGCTCTTCCGCGGGAACCATAGCGTTTTTTTTACGTGCGGGCTGAAGGAGGGCGCGGGGAAGAACAACGTCGAAATCGTAATGTTGTTGAACCGTCGGCCGATAAACGAGACCAGATCGGTATGAATTTTTGACAAGCACGACGATTAACAACGATATTATTATTGTTGTGTTGTTGAAAAAATATTAAGAAAAATCACTTCGATAAAACAACGAGAAGAAAACCTGTTTGAAATCCGCCGTGCCGTCGTCCACTAACCGCTGGGCACACGGTTGGCCGAAGTGTTTATCTATGCGTAACTATTTTAATTGCTTCATCTACGCGTGAGCGTGTTGATGTGTGTGGGTGTGAACGCCGAGCTACAACCGCGAAACAACAGTGGCGTAACAAGGGTATGGCGAACTGCGCAAGGGACCGCAAATTGCAAAGGAGCGCAAAAGTCGTATTTTTATCCTGCAATTAAATTGAAATTTTTCCATTATACTTTATGAACTACGTAGATGTTCTCTATTTGCGTACACACTACGTGTGGATTCAATGATGAAATTATGAAAGTTGGGCATTTAAATAAAAAATTTCATATGAAGAAATTATGGATGAATTTACCAATCGTAAAGCTAGAAAAGCAAATGTTCAAAGTTTAAAATCAACACTGTAATAATAACTTATAAGTATAAATTGTGTAGGTACTTAAAAATATTGGTAAAATTTAAGGTTAAAAAAATTTCATGGCGTCAAATTTAATCGGTTGAAAAGCGTTTTTTTCCAAGTTTGCCTGGGGCGCTAGCGAGTGTTCCCGCGCCACTGGGACTCGCGTTACGAACGTAAAGAGAGCAGGAAAGAATGTGACGATACAAATGGCGAGAGAACCGAATTTTACGTTTTCGACCGTATACTGTTGCGCGTATGATAAACGTATGCAAACGTGTTTACACGGCTCAAATTCGTACACGAATCGCAATGCGTTCGCGGACGCTTGATGTCCATAGTACCCCACGCGTATCATTTGTGTCGACCGTTAACTCAGTAATCTATTGTACACAATGCAATATCAATACAGCAATTATAATGGTTCAGCGAACGCGAGGGCAAAAGGGACCCCCTCTCCATTATCGGAGGATAAAAATGCGAATTGCAATGCATCGCCGTACGGCGCAAGAGTTTAACATCGAACTTTTAAATTTCTCAGCGAAATTTTTCACCGTAGGTATAACGTATATTTACGTTTCGCTCAAACTAAATTCGTTCTGGAATATTTCGGTCTCGACTAAGTAAATTTTGAAATTTTCGAAAGGTATTTCGGAATATTTCGAGATATAGGAATGCAAGACCCGTGTAAAATGACATTTTAAAGTTTTAAATTAATGCTTAATTGTTTCGTTTTTCTTATAAAAAATACATACAAACGTTGAAATAAAATTCCCCTCCCACCTATAACGTACTTTATTTATTCAAATTATTATAGTTTCAAGGTGGAAATTAATTGTTAACCATAGTTTTAGTACACTCCAGCAGCAATAATTGTGTAATTATTATTTCCTTGATATAATATCCTTTTTGAGGTGAATAAAATATAAATTACCTAATTAATTAATTATGAAAATTAAATGCAAAAACTGCAAGCATTAATTTTTCATTTTCTTAATGATAATTTTATGTATAAAATCGAAAAAAAAAAATTAATAAATGTTGAATTTAGCGTGTTCTCTGTTTTTATTCGTTTTACCTATTGATGATATAATATCGTTTGACAATATTTATATAATCTAACGTATAATTGTTTATTTTAAAGTCACTCGATGTGGCCGTTCGGAAGAAAAAATTGTACGCGTAAGATGCGACTGAAGTTTGAAATCGGTCGGTACGTAAAGAAGATACATTGTTTCGAACAAATAACTCACGCCTGATATCGCGGAGGCGTTGAAAAACTTATGAATGAACAAACAACACCGGAATGTTTATAATGTATACTATACATAATTTTAATAATTTTAATGGGCATCATAATATATTGTGATGTGTGCGAATACGTAATGTTTTTTTTTTCCGTGATCGAATCGACGAGGTAATTTTTTTTTCTATTCACACGTTTCCAAATCGATAGAATCCCTATGGATAGATGACACGGCTGTACTGTCAACTGGCGAACGACGGCGTACTATTTTCGAGCTAGTAAATCAACGATCCCTTACGAAGTGTTGGTGAGTGCGTATAGCTTTGCATTTCTTGTAAACTTTCTCTTATCCGCCTATGTCTCTTTGTCAGCACATCATCACACGACTACAATAATAATTATAATTCGTCTCGTTTTCGGACCACATGTGCGATACACGCGCACAGTCACCACACCATTGAAAGCATCTCGTGAACCGCGACAAACCGGCGAGCGGAAATTCTTAGCTCGTTGGTGAATGAATGAATTGTCGATTATATCATAACAATAGTATTACATAATCGTTTTGGGACCTTGGGAGCGCATGCAGTACCGATAGAAATCTACGCCGGAATCACGTTCTTGTACTAATTCAATGTGTTTTATTGATATCCGCAGGACGTCCGTCGTCCGTCTTTCGATATTCCAAAGTTCGGGAAAAATTTTTCGGTACATTGTTTACGTTTCGCAACAACCTGTACGATCCAAATGCGCTAATTAATTATTTTATTGATTTCGGGCCCGAATTAAACTCTCATCAAGTCGAATTATTATAATAGCAGACGTCCGGTTACGTACGTAGTGCGCGTATATGTGGGTGTGTTGTTATTATAATAACATAATCTAATCGACGGCGCCAGAATGTATCGTTGTAATCGTTCAAATGAATACTGCTCGGCAGTCGTTACTGTTGAAATACAAATATTTATTGATCACTTATCGTGGACACTTAAACGGTCGATGGATCGACAACAAAGTTTTATTATGATTAATGAGTGCATTATTTATTATTGCAAAAACGCGCGTTATACGAACAACGGTTGGACGTTTTAAAAAACTATGTAAAAGTAATATATTGTACAAAGAATGTGCAGTGTGGCCAAAAATAGTGTTTACGAAGCAGAGATTATCCGTTGGTAATTGTCGCGATCGATCGAATGAAAATAAACGGCCATGAATGTAGTGTAATATAGTGGGACGATTAAGGAAACTGTTCGGCTCTGTTTGAAAAACGTTTTTATAATGACTTGTACGGAAAGCAATATTATTTTTCTGTGAATTATGGAATTACAAATGATTAATTGTCTCGATTTAAATGTGATAGATAAATAATAATAATAATAAGAAGAAGAAAACTCGACGACGGGCACACGTATATATCGTATGTAGGTTGATGTAAAATTCAAAAATAACGCCAAAAAAAATGTGTTCACCTATATAATCGCTAAACAGAGCTCTCTGCTTTCTCGTGTCATTGAAATCGTGCGCAAGTAGGTATTTAAGTAGAATGTAAAGTGACGATTTCGCGTGCATGTGTTATATGCTACACAGTGTTATAGCGTTTCCGGAGACCTACCGAGTGTCTGCTCGTGCATTCTATCACGGACAGAGATGTCTCAAGGGCGTCTCTATTTGTGCGTGCGCAAATTAACGATGCACATTCCTCCAGAAAATTCCGGTTTCAGCTTATCAAAACGGGTGGTCGCGGAGAAAGATGGATCGCGAAAGAGATTATGCGTACGATAGAGGTATGAGATGGGAAGGTAGTGGGGGAAGGCGAGGGACAGGACGTTTAATATGCGCTGTTTGTACGTATAATAACACTGTGTTTATATTTATTTACAATTACTACACCGCTTAATATGTACGTACGGTATACGGTTAGTATACGGTACGTACACTAACCTATCTACTCTTATGGCTCTTGTGTCTTGTTTGGACCGTTAACCTAAAGGTACCATGCGTTTAACATATGTATGTATTTAATTCTGAGTTATGTAGCGCGAGTGCACAATTATAATAACGATTGTTGGACAGATCGTAAAACCTCAGATGGAGAGAGCCGATTTCGGGGGGAATGGTTAACTTCTACAACAACAGTGGTTAATCCTTCGTTGACACAGTGTTAACTCCTATACGAGATAAAGTTAACTCCTTCAACGTGTACTCTTACACGATCTTTATTAAACATAAATTATATCAATGAAACCCGACAGTAAATAACTACCTTTTGTTAATTTTACACAATGTATAACAAATAATATTGATAATCAAGTTCAGATTCAGTTAATTGCGTATAATATGACAGTTTTTTGTTAATATATGTATGGATATAAGTACATAAATATATTTTAGACAAAGACGGTCGAATAAGTGAAAAAAAAAGAAAATAATGACAATCGTAGCTTATAAAAAAGTATAATACTCGTATCTATAAATCAATGACGTTGGCTCGTCTATTCTATTGAATTCATTAAAAAGTACACGGAACATACGTATAGGTACAAGAAGTTTTTTTGAAACATCAAAGTTAATTTATTTGGTCGGACAAAAAGGTGAGCGTAGGAAATAACATCAATTTTTTCGGTTAGATAAAAAAGAATATTCGTGTAGGATTTCACACTTGAACCGATTTGGTCGTATTCAAATGTATCGGTGTGTGTGTGTGTTTTTACAAACACGATTTTTGGTCCTATCACAAAACATCCGCTGTCAGTACACAGTAATGTTGTACATCAAGAATATTGATGATGTTTTAGTTTATAATAGAAAAAAATAATATTGATAACGTTTCATACACACACACACACACATAAATTGATATCGTAAAAAATTATACAATTAATGACCATGTGTGGTCGAGACTAGAACAGTTTTCGTTCATTGTTTAGTGAATTTTTTTTTTCCCGATGATGCACATTCCTCGACGGCCGCCTCTGAGACTATACATATACGAGTATACCGTATGTACATATCACATACCACATAGTACGATAAATAATGATAAGTTCAATGTACAAACTTATTATAACAATTATTATACCGCGGAGAGGGCAATTATTATTATTGCGATTACATGTACATACGTATCGGTAGAGTGGTTGTGGCCGAAGGAGGAAACCGATTATTTCGCACAAAGTAAATCCATCAATTAATATAATATATTGTTATTATTCGCTAATTAACGATTTTTTCGTTTCACGTGATGAAGTAAAAAACTGAAAAACGGCCATGAACGAATGCTTATGTGTGTGTGTGTGTGTGTGTGTGTTTGTGTATGTCTGATTATGAATCGCCGCAGTTGTTGTAGTGGCACAAGTCGATATTGCGAAACGAGTATCCCGAAAATAAAACCGGTCCAAATCTATGACCGGTTATACGGCGGTGGTAATCGGATGAGTAGAAAAATTAACGAAATGAATAAAAAAAATTCCTACTTCGTTTTTTCGTCTATAAAAAGGTAATTGAACGCATAAAACTAGACACGAGGTCGCGCGAAACCGACCGACGTCAACGACGCGTAGTGTGCAATACGCTCGGGTATATGAGTATCGAGTTCGCGCTCGCGTGTGTGTGCGCGAGCAACGAAAATTAATTCAATTATTTATAATAAGCGATTTCTATTCAAAACGACGTTTAAATGCAAACCATCGCCATACACGCGTAAATACGTAATAATATAATACGCGCGTTTATGTTTAATGTATAAATAAATATATGAGCGTGTACAACGTATGTAGGTAATATAGTTGTTTTAACCGGCGCAATTCACGTGTATCGTACACTTATAAGTCTTCTCGCCCGAGATCATGAGCGGCCGATTGAAACGATATTTTCAATTCGCACCGATTAGATCGGCTACGCGCCCATATAAGCTTACGTATAAGATTCTACGGAGCAGGATCACTATATCCGTTGAGCGTATTTTGGAGGGTAAAACGACATTGGCACCGGGCGCCTTAACCGAAACGTATCAGTTCGTACATTGATCACCATCGTCGTGCGTTTGCCAAAATCAATTTTTCGTTTTGTCGTGCGTTTTCGACGGAAATTCAAACTGAATTCCCGTCGTACGGTACAGAATTGTATAGTTAAAATTGCCGAACCGAAACCTCGTTGTTTTTAAACACGCACGTGTGCATGACGCATAATTTCCGTAATTACCACCAGAAGAAGTGTAAATCGACAGGAAAATTCGATAAAAATAAGAACAAATGTCGACAGCATTTCCCACGGGCTACGGCTCACTCGTTATTGTATCGGTACGATGGGACGACCAAATGAATTGCAATAATGCATTATTACCTATCGTCAGCGCGTCTGTTTACGATAACACCGACTTGACGATTGATTTGATACACGCATGCGCATAGATATATTATATGCAAATTATATCAAACTATATGTACGATCATGGGTACCCAGAAGGGGAATAAGACGGGGCATTTGCTTCCTCCCCCCGAGATTCAAATGTAATGTTGAATATTTTAACCTTTGTTTAAATAAAAATTTCAATGATATTTTGACTTAAATGTGTGGGGATGGTCAATACAAAAATTATTGGAAAAGGCGAAAAAATAAAATAAATTAAACGCTCGTCTATCGTAATAACAATATACATAAATGCGTAAACATAACGGATAGTATGGCAGCGACCAACGAACACACATACGTAATGGCGTCTGGCGGTCGACAAACATGAACTAATAATTAAAATAATAATAATAGACAAAACCGTTGTCGTTATCTAACGACGACTACCGAAAATAACTAAAAATAAACCTAATGTACAATATTATTACATTAGAAATTATTGTAATTTTGAAATAAAATTATTTGTCATCACGCCACCTACAAACAGACCACGCTAAATTACGTACGTATTATATTCAGCATATTTAATATTTTGTTTTATCGTCATCCTTTATGGATATCAGAAATTATTTTAAAAAACCCAAACTTTGTGATTATCCTAATAAAGCCTCTACTGTCTCTACTTAAATTTAAATAAATAATTCAGAGTCAGCATAAATTCAAAAAGTAATGATGGTCATGTCATCTTAGCTTATGAAAAAGATATTGGAAAATATTTGAACGTCGAAAATATTAACGATTCTTTGAAAATTGAATTTTTACGTAATCCATGAGTACCAAATACTATTTATTACTTTAGGAGCAATTTTAAATCAGGAAATACTCAAGCATTTCGACACCAATAGTTGCACGAAAACAGTTCATGGTTGACATATTCAGCTGTTGAGGGTGTGAAAGGAGCTTTTTGTAGAATGTGAGTGTTCAGTGGCGGTTAAATGATTTTGTCATGGGGGGGGATGTAGCTGATTTTTTAACAAACACTATATATAAAAATCTTTATTTTTAAACATGGAAATTATATTATATTAATGATATTATTAATTATTATCAATGATATTTATATTATTAAATCTATTTTTTTGGATTTTTTTGCCAATTCGTCCAGTACTTCATCTACAGTTATATTGACAACCTCTCGATGAACAACCATAGTGGTTAAACCATTGAGACGACTCTAAAATAATATAATTACACAATTCATATAATTTTATAATATATTATGTTAAGCATTAAGTACTAAATTTAAATTTCATACATTCTTATAATTTAACTATAAAGGAAATGAAAAAAATTTAAAAAGTTTGTTTCAATTAATATTTTAGTGTTTTATGTTTGAACTGTTAATTTTATTCGAGCCTAGAGACTGTATAATAACTAAAAGTACAGTATATTTATTTTTTTAAATAGAAAATAGATGAATACCTATATTATATTATGTATAATTTGGATGAATTATAAATATTTAAAAAAAGGTCATGGGGGGAATCTATCCCCCTCATCACACCCCTCCCCCCGTTTGACCGCCACTGTGTGTGTTGTTCAAGCCATCAATTCATAGAGGCGTACAAGGTGGATTAATAATATAATCATGTACTAGGTTTAAAAATTTTCGTTTATCTTCTAAAATACATTTGTCTTCAAATTGGCGCTCTAAATCAGGGGTCGGCAACCTTTTGAACCACGCGGGCCATATTTTTTTTCAAATGTTTATCAAGGGCCACATTAAAAAAAAAAAATGTACATATGATATATACAAATAATTGTATTGCTATTATATTTGATTATTTTACATAGAAATATGAGTGTAAAAAATACGAATGTTAGATACTGGAAAAAATTGCTTTTAAGAAAAAATTTAATTTTTTGTCAAATTAAATATAATGACTTACCTTTGTTTTCGACGAAAAAGTATAAATCAACCCAAGAATTATTAAAAAAACGATGTTCATCACAAATTTTTCTTTTTTTTAGTCGCCATAATTGTTGGATTTTCTTGTAAAATGAAACTATTACAAACAGTCACACGTACGGGCGTAATCACGGTGTAATACTAATTGCTACAAATGCAAAGTAACTATGACCATAGATTAAATATATTAGATACATATGTAATAAATACATAGATTAAATATATTTAAAATTTTAATTTTTAAAATATATATAAACATATTTAATTTATCCTATGACTGAGTAGTGCAGCCATCATTATCTTCGACTCCGATTAGATAATAATAACAATTTTATTTATAAAGAAAAAAGAATTGAATAGTATTGAAAATTGTATGAAAAATATATTGAACAATAATAAAATACAAAAATTAACCACCTTTGTGTGGGCCATAAAAATTGCTTTGCGGGCCGCGGGTTGCCGACCCCTGCTCTAAATCAATGTCAAAAGCAAAAGATTTTATGGATATTATGAATGGTAAAAAAAAATAGTGTTATTAAACAAGCAAATTCTAGATTTCATAAAAAAATAGAAACTAATAGGCAAAAATTAAAACCTATTATATCAAATATTTTGTTTTGGAAAACTAATGACCTTCCATTACGAGGGAAAAAATCGAATTCTGGTGTTTTTCATGATATTTTTAATTTTCGTATCGAATCTGGCGATAAGATATTGAAAGATAATTTTTAACTATTGTGAGAAATGCTAAATATTCTTCCCAAAGAACTGAAAATAAATAAATTATATTGTGTGGAATGATATTAAAAGAAGAAATAGTGTGCAAAGCTAAAGTCGCGAATGCGTTTTCAATTATTTTTGTGGAATCAGCTGATATTTCTGGTATTCAGCAGTTAACAATTGTAATTAGATTTTTATACTGTCAGTCAAGTCCTTTAAAGATACGAGAAGAATTCCTTGGCTTTTTACCAATAAATAAATTAGACGCAAAATCAGTTTTTATCATTTATGGAAGACAGGGCCTTGGTTTAACTAAACTTTGTAGTCAAGGTTATGACGGCTGTGTTACAATGGCTGGTAAAGTAGGCGGCGTTGCTAAATGAATTCGTGACCGATATAATAAAACTTTATACTTTCTTTGTGCTAATTACCGATTAAATATAGTAATTAATGATCTAAACAAAATTATGGTTATTCTTAATACTACTGACACAATAATAAAAGAAATTATTAAATTTTATCGCGAAAGCACCCTTCAAAGAAATCTTATTCCCAATAAACCACTTTTTTTGCGAAACATGCTGGTCTTCGAAGTGTAAGAGTGTTAGGCTAATTTCTAAAAACTTTATTTTAATAATTCAAATCCTTTATTCTTTATCTATAAATGGTCTTATAAATTCGAATACAAGATAATGTGCACTTTATCTATGTTCCTCCATCTCGAATTTTTCAATTATAATTACAATGAAAATAATAGCAAAATACAGCGCTATCTTAGAACCGGTTATAAATGTTTTACAAGGTGTATCAATGGAACTTTATAAAGTTCGGAAACATTTACTGATGCAAAGCCTATGGCAGATGATTTTTACTAGAACATAACAAAATATTTTTCCCTGGCATTACAACTACATTATAAATTTTTCTATCCTTGCCACCTACAAGGTGTACAGCCGAATGGTCATTTAGAACTTAACGAAGGGTTAAAACTTAGATTCGGTCTTCGACGAACGAAAACCAATTAAATAGTCTATGTATGTTAAATGTTCATCGCGAAAGAGTAAATAGAAGAAAAGAAAAATGCATTGATCAGTTAATAGCAAGGTTTGTCATTGAATAATCGCGAAGATTTCAGTTTTTATTTAATAACGGCTAAATTGTATATAGTTTTGACATATTTTATTGTCTGCTGCGAATACATTTTTCAATATACTTTTTGATGCTTGATTTAATTATGCCCCCTCCCCCCAATAAATTTCCTGTGGGCTCCCATGTGTACGATATAAAAACGATATTATTTGTTGCCAAGCAAAAAAGAATCAATCATATTGGTTGGACCGCTTATACTCGTGTACTTTGTTTTATGGACACATCACTCGCATTCAGTCCTAAACGGGCATTTTACCTTTATAGCGTTTATTATGTATATAGTTTTCGCTAAAGATCGGTGTACGACAGCTGTCGACTTTGATAATGCGAGTCGGAATGGAAACAGTTATTACGTATTCTTTTTACTGCTATGCGCATATAGTCATGCGGTCGTCGTGTCTATACCGTCCTAAAAAGTACGGGGAAACATTATTTTTTAAATGAATCCGTTTACCGGCATTTTTACCTGGATATAAGCTGCATGCCAGATCGACGTGCATCATTAGTCCGAGAACAGTTGCAGGAACGCATATTTTCGGTAGACATAAGCAAGGCCGTATCTAGGGAGGTCTAGGATACTAGAGCCCCCTTCCCCCCCGAAATTTCTTCAATATTTTACGAATGTTTAAAATAATAAATAAATAATCATATAAAAATATGATATTAATTTTAATAAAAGAAGATTAAATCTCTTTCTGTCTTATTTTTAACCAAATATCAAAAGTTAAAATCTAAATTCAATAAAATTACAATATACATATTTGGACCCCTCCTGAAAAAAATTTTTAGATACGGACTTGGACACAAGCACCGGCAAGTATTGTTAGTTGAGTGTCGAACCTTTGATGAATCAAACTGACACATCTTATTTAATCACATAAAAATCGTTAGCACTGTCGTGCGGTCACAGTAGAAACTTTATGTGGGCGTCGTAGATATTTCGCTAATTCTTCCAGGCGACCTATAAAAACGCTTACTTTGCCTATGTTCTCAAGACAATATAACTATACACCTTTGATAATATTTTGTATTTAAATTTAATAAAAAAAAAACAATTAAATCACTGGTATCGTTGGGAGGGCGGTAACTAGGGCATGTTTCCCAGTCTAGTATTTAGTCCAACCTATAGTCGGCACGCTTAGAAAATATAAAAAGTCTTCAAGAAGCTAATTTTGTTAACAAATGTTAACTGTAACATCAGCTGATCTCCTGAACCCTCCCCCCTTAGATTCACCCCTGAGTTCGAGACAAAACCATGCCAAAATGCCAAAGTACTATTAAGTCGTAGATCGCAACGAATCAAACTGTCGTATATAAATGAAAAAATATGGTTCCAACGAGTAAAATCGGTCCGCAAGAATACAATAATTATTCACATCAAGGGGAGTTTATGCGCACCGCTTTCTCCCCTCCACCAACGGATAACCCATTTGTACTACATACTCGTCGCGCAATATGGTACCATTAAACGTTTTCGCTATACGTATTGTCTCGTAAGAGCTAAAGAACGATACATCAAGAGGTCTGCAATCGCGGAGGGTTCGAGCACATTGTCCGACCGTGGTTCTTCAGAGGATAATCATGAATGTATAAGTACATATAAGGCATGCATAACACAAGAAGAGTTTTAAAGGTTAAACCATTCTCCCTTCCCTCCGAAATGATAAAAAAAATTTATATTTATGCTTTTATAATGGTACTTCACAATCAGTAATATATATATATATATATATATTAGTTAAGTATGGGTAAGTAAATCAAATCTTTCGTCGTTCGTTGTAAATAATTTTTGGTATCGTAGCGCCCTCAAAACCTTAAGAACCTCTCCGGAATAATTTTTTTTTTTTTTGTACACGCCTGATACGTGTTTGAATAAGTATGTATATGGTGCCGTTTAAATTTGAAATACTGGATATACGCTAATATTACACGGATACCTGTACGCGACACGTCGCGGCCCCTCTTTTTTGGTCATAAACAATAAACGTGAAAAGCATAACACACACACATATCCTACATATTATATATATTATTCTACGATTGTTAAAATTTTTTATGAATTATGATGACGTTTAATTATAAACAAACGTTTATAATTATGTCATGACCCTGTTATAAATCAATTGTTTAAAAAGGTTAAGTCGATCTAGTAATTAAAATAAAAATTTTAAAAAAATCGTGTACACGTACTACGATTTATGCTACCAAATGCAGTTCTAATAAACTTTCTACGTTTACATTAATAATTAATAAATTAATAAAATAAAATAATCTATGCGAGAATGAAAATGAATATTATAATCAATAGAATATTATTATATCAACTGGTGAAAGGCCAAAAGAGCTGAACAACATGGTGTGCACGCCACGCTACAGCCGAAATTCAATCGCAGAAATACGGTACAATTTCGATACAACAGACATTTACGAACAGAAATGTTACAAAAGTCTAAGCGTATTTTATTTTCGGTTTTAACGACGTTGATAACAATTCTGTTCACCAAGTGACAAAGACGTGCCATTTAATCTCAACCAGGAGCGGGGTGACCCGCAGTGCAACCAGAGCAATTCCCAGTGGCCTGGTCATATAAGAAATTTTAAAGATCAAAGAATAACTTTTACATAAGTAAACTCATATTCATAATTGATGAACTAGTCAGTTATAGAAGATAACTTCTAAGAATTTTTGAGCCACCTCTCCCTGGTCCCTTAGGTGCAACTAGAGTAAAAAATCAGGGGGAGCTACAGCCTTCCTACCAAAACTTAAAATAACCTGTAGATTACCCATATTCTTTTATATGTTAATATAATTTAGATTCTGGGTCAAATTACATTTACTGCAGTGTCTTTTTTTGTATGTCACACTATTGTGAGCTAAGTATGCTGTATGCGGTATGCCATGTATAACATGGAATATTTATTGGGAGGAGGTTAAATATTAGTCCGGGAGGGGGAGGCTAAGCCTCCCCTAGTTGCGCCTATGCCTCGTCTCAACTTTTATCGTTTATCACTTTTTATACGATGTTGATAATATGAAATACGTTTTGTACGATTAAAATATATCTTGATTTTTTTTTCGATTTTCATGATAATTTAACAGTATTATGAGATATTAGGCGTTTAGTTAAAGTAACAATATAAACATATTTTTATATTGATCAGTAAGTAATGTATTTGCAGATGTCACTATGACATACTTAAACCATTCAAAAAGATAATTCTTATTTCCATAGACATATTTATACATATAATTTATATGAATTTAACAATACTATTAGGTTTGAAAAAATGTCTTTAAGTATTATAATTTATTATAAAATTTTGTTTTTGCATGTTACTCAGATATAAACTACGATCATTTTACTCGCAATGATGTCCCACAGTGTACTCGTACACTATGTCAGTTAACTCATTTTGCCTTTTATCAGTCGATATGTCTATCATCAACATATAAAAATAAAACGCTTGACTGCAGTAATATCAAAATATTTAGATTCTGCAGGAACTAAATTTTACATGTAATATGTGACATCGAGGTTACAATGTGATACGATTTATTTTTTAAAATAATTCACAACTTTAATGTATTATACGCAACATATACATCATTTAAATTGGACAGTGTGCCAATGTTCGGTATTAAAGTCTTAAATATTAACGAATATATGCTACATTCAAGAAAAAATTGATTATAATTACGGATTTCCTTAGCACGTTTATACACCCATTGCCATTGAGTTATTATTTTACTAGATAAAAATAAAATATAGTTGATGCTTTCGGGAGAGGAGTAATTTTTTGAATTTCTCAACAGTTTTCCGAATAAATGTGAAAATTTAGTAAAAATTCCAAAAAAAGTAAAATTTCAACTGATATTCGAACCCTCAATACTAATAATCGCAAATAATTTCATCATGAACTTTTCGTTTTGAGTTCGTACACGATGACTTCGATCAACACGATCATAAGAAATTTCTGTTAGAAAACATTGTTCAGTAACAGATGTAAAACGAACAATAAAAATCACGAAAATCCACTGCATTTTTAAGGTAAAAAAATTCCAAAAAAGCTTAAAGCTTTTGGATCCAATGCGGGGATTTTTCATATAATTCTATTCATGGTAACAAAAAAATACCGGAATTTCACCGCACCAAGACGGAACCTCTTATTTGTATAACGTTCGACAAATCCCTTCGAATGAAATTCGTAACCTTTTACATTTGACATTCGACTAGCCGAGAGCGCATTGAGTTCGTTACGTACACGTAAAATATGATCAATCGGTTATCGACCGCGCGCCGTTACGTGTTCGTCCGAATACGCCTACCGGTGCGTTGCGAAATTCGTCGTCGCACGAGATATTGTGATATTGTGTCGTACACTCGTGTCACACGACGGCCGCGCAGGCACGTACCGCAGCAAGGAAACGCGCGTGCCCGTCTCGGATTTGTTCGGAAAACTGTTCGGAAAAGAAAAAGATAAGGAGGAGGATACGTGTCCGACAGCGGCGGATTGTCTAAAAATGTTGGCCTGGGAAATTACCGTACGGCCAGTCCACCCCATCCAATAATAATCATTTTCCATAAAAGTCTCATTTATTCATGGATTAAATGCTCGAAGAACTGTTTACATCACGTTTACACTAGGTTTTTATCTTACAATTTAATACAATATGCTTAAATAAATTATTTTTATAAAATAATTTTTAATCCAAGTACATCGGCCCAGTGTTATAATACGTTTACCGGTCCACCGGAAACTTTCCCAATATCCCGGTGAGTCAATCCGCCGCTGGTATCCGAGCACCAGAAACAGCGGCGGACACAACGTAAAAATGTCACACATCCCGTCCGGGCTCCTTGGCCCTGTGGAGTCGTTCGCCATGACCGCGCGTGGGCGTGCGTTCTTGTGCATTTCTACGTGATCCTATTAATACCCGTTTTGAATGCTAAAACAAATTTTTTTGTGATAGCCGGTGGCGCATTGTACAGAAAAAAAAAATAAAAATAAAAACGTACTTTTTTGGCACCACACTCCGGATTCGTGTATTATATACATCGTATGGTGTACGTGGAACAAAAGCGAAAATATTTTTTCGGGAATAAATTAGAACCGGCCGCCGCCCGTTTCATTCATTCATTGTTCATTTGCACGCAGCATTTCCGCGGACCGCGTCTGCGCCGCGACAACCGCTGGCTGAATGAACAAGTAGACGAAACACGATAGCTCCCGGAGTCCTTTGAACACGCACACGAACGACTTATTTCGGGTCGTTCAACATTCCGTTCGGTCTCAGATGGTTGAGAAATTATTGCCCATTCGCACCCGTTTATTATTATTCCTCGGATCGCTTACGGATTTCGTTATTTGTATTCCGCATATATATATATGTATGTGCGTATAGGATTTTTTTTTTTTGTTTTATTACCATTATACGCGCATAACAATATACATACTCGCCGTATTATGGTCGTCGAATGTGCGGCGGCGGTGATGTATGTATTATTATGCGCGTGCAATATAATATACGAACGACAAAACAACTGGCACACGGATAATATTATTATTATATTATTTAGCTCGTGTGTCCGCCGTGTCTACGTGTGTTATTGATATTATGTATTTATGCGTTCGAGACGACAATGTGCGCGCGCAATATCGAACGTGTCCTAAATCCCGAAAACGCGTTCGCAACGTACAAATCACGTGTTCGACAGTCGCTCGACCGCACTTGATTCGGCATCCGTCCGAGGATGATCTCGTTTGCATTTTCTACCGGCGTCCGTCTGGTCTCGGTCTTAACCTCGCGCGCGCTAACGATCCATCAACAAGGCCTTGTATGCAAATCGGCCTTCGACTTCCGTCCCGGTAGAGGAAAATTTTAGCAACCGTTCGCTTTTGAAACCGTGCCGCTGCACTTTCCGGTCCGATCCGATTATTTTTTTCGAATCGATTTCGTTCCCGCCAGCAATTCCACACGTCCAATCATACGCACAACATTACGTGTATACGTTCCGGGAGACGCTTAAAACAAAAAATCTTCTAGAAATCAATAAACGGAAAGCAACGACGAGTTTTACCGGAGTCGAAGTGACGACCGACTCCCACGATCAAAACATCAAGTATTTCGTATACGGCAATACCTATTGTTTTCCATTGCGTCACCGAGTTCCGAGTGTGTTTTCGCGCCACGGATCCGACATCGCGTACGCTACTTGTTGCGCTCACGTGTTTTCGGCATAACGTTCTTACATTACGTCCACATTTCGCGATCGACGCGGGACACATTTTCCGATCGAAATAACAATCGCTGTTAACGCGACAAAAACCGTTTCGTTCGAATGATATACATGCGTTGCGTTCAAATTCATGTTCAAACAGGGTCGTATTCAAACTTACTTATAGGGAGGAGGGAACTCAAATTTTTTCTTCAATTCAGGCTCAAAATTTACAAGTTAAATTTTTGGTAATATTTAATTCAGGTGAATTCAGCTTAATAATATGTGGTTTTTTTTTATAATATAATGCTGGATCCACTTAGAATCGACTTTTTTGTATTTCTTTTTTAACACCTGTCTGTGTTTTGAAAGTTACGCTTGTGTCTTATTCGATTTTTCACTAAGTATGGACCCGACAAAAAGCCCAATTCAGTATTCACAGCAACGAGTAATTTGATTTCGTTATAAAATGATCCACATTAAAACAAATGTGTATCTCACATATAATCAAATCCTTGAATACGGATTCAGGGGAGGTCGCCCCCTTTGCCTCCCCTAAAATACGCTAATGCGTTCAAGTCGATGACATTTCGGGTGTAAGGCGTGATTCGTCGTCGGATCGACTAGCGGATATTTTCACGATTGATAATTTACGACGAAATAATTGGTATTTATACACCGTCATTACGACATGTACTCTGGTAACAGTAAGGTATTTAAATAATGCTCAACCGCATGCAGATATCACCGTCGTTGTTGGAGTGAACATTGATTTGCGGAGAATTAACGCAATCAAACAATTAATGCGCCCAAATGTATATCAATCGAATTCGTTGTTTAAACACCTAATTAAAATATACTTTTAGTCAAACAATACAATATAATCGATATTGAAAAATGTAGACGACAACAAGACGAAGAAGTGTATACTAATTCGACAAATGTTAACATACAATTACAGGATGTGTATTTAATTTCAACAATATTTTTTGGTTTATAGGTGTACGAATGGCGGCCGCGAACGTAATCATAATAATGTTCGTGTTTTATTTCTAAACATTTTACTCGTGAATCGAATGATAACGATTACAATACTCAATGTAAAGCAACTAAAACGACTTAATGGTTATCGCGAACCATTAATAACTAATCGTACGATTTATAACTAAAATTAACTAATTTATGTATGACGCTAAATGTTTCTGAAAAAAAAAATCATTAATCAACAATAAGTGTGTGTGAGTGTGTGAGTGTGTGTGTGTGTAAAAAATATGTTTACTTTTAACATTAATTTGATCATTAAAACTGAATCGAATATAATACCGTCACTCTTACCAATGCACTGCGTTCTTTTTTTATCTCACTTTTTTTTATCATTTTATTGACGTACGTACTTAAAGTTTTTTTTAATATTACATAATCGTTTTTTTGTTAAGTATTTTACATTAAAAAATCGGTTACATTCATTGGAGATAATACGATCACGAAACAAATGGACTGTCAAATTATTTTACTGTATTCTAGCGACTAGCGTTATTATATGATTCGTTATGAATGCACAACCAATTTTCAGTACTCGCGTACTACAAAATCGACGATTTTGGTGAATCGTAAACACGAGATACAGCGACGTGAAAATTGATACGACGGACGTTCGCAACGACAAAACAGTTTTCAATACCCGGATATTAAGACGTAATAAATATTTATAGATAAAATACTACTTAATTTATGTCTTTTAACAATGAATGTTCTAGGGAACTAGTTTTTTTCTCATGCGTTTTTAAAGAGTTAAAGATACTCGTATTTAAATAAAAAAAAAACTAATGCACCGCCAGAGTTAAATATTATGAAACATTTTATGTAAATATAGATTTAGATAAGTAACAAGTTTTTTTTTTTTTACAATGTTCGCAGTTGTAGTTTTGTCAGTATAATATTATAATACGTGTATGGTACTACGTTTTTCACACGAATCCATTAAAACGCAGAAATCGATCTGGAGCTATAAATTAAATACATCTTCGGCTCATGCACGAACGTTAATAATAAATATAAATAACTGGATACAAATCGATAGGCCTAGTATATTTGTAGGTACGTAATAGATATATATAATAGGGTTCATACGGTTCGTTGTTTAATCCATGAGATTCAGATTCGTTTATTTTTCGCTTCATATGATACTTATTAGATACCTACGTCCTTTATCGATAATTTTGCAGATCTGTTCAGTACATTATTTTACCCGTCGAATTTGGTGAAGTCATTGGGTGTCTTTTTCTGACACGTGTACCAGGACTTGGCAAGCATTTTATTGATGTGACATTGATCGATACCGTTCATTTGGAATTCGACGCAAGAACGGTAAGATGTTTGGTTTTCGAGCAAACCGACGTACATGTATGGCTAATGGACTTAAAACAGTAGCAAAAAACAAATTGAAAATCCCCCGAAAATTAATGGAAAATATTAAATCCCAGGGCGATACATACATGCTCATGCCGTTGCTCTGGCGAATGCTACGAATAACTTACTAGCGTATGAACAATACGGTGCCCGTGTACGCACGCCTATCAATATTATTCCACGGTTCTAGGTCGCGTGAGGGTTGCGTCTAAGATAACAAACATTCCATTACTAGAAGATTAGGATATTGGATAAGACGCGTTTATGCAGAGTATATAAACACTTGTACATATCATATATATATGTACTGTATGCGAGTACACAGTTTCGTATAATAATATTAGATTGTGTGCACGGAGATTGAGATTGATGTGCGTCGTGCGTGCGTGTGAGTGTGTGTGTATATACAGTCATCCCCTAAATGCGCACAATCGAGTTCGAAATACATGATTAGAAATACAATGTATGTTATTAATATTCATAAGGGCATACGTCATGGTACTTCAAACGCAGCCTCGCGGACAGTTTGGTGAAATACTAACCCTTTTACTATTACTATTACTATAACGCTAATACATAATATATTACTACTACTAATACTACTGCTGCTGATACTACTACTACTTCTACTTTTTTTTTTTTTTTATCTTAATCGCCGAACTCGTAGAGAACTGCCTTTGCTCAGATTTCCCACCGAGCCGCCGTCGTTTGTTTATCTTAACAACTTTACAAAATCTTTATGTATTATAACATATCGTCAAACAGTACGTATGGGATCCAGCCAATTATCATAACAACAAATTATTCGTAGTGACAATGTATTGTTTAATCGTCAATCATCGCAGTTTCTTCTCGGACCGCCGCCCTTGCTGTCCCGTACTAACATTCGTAACGTTGTTGTAACCGCTCTTCCACTCCCTTGGTCATCACAACATCATTTATGTGTTTCTCAACCGCTTTCCATTTCTCAATACTCCACTGTGTTATAGGAATCACTGGGCCCAACATGACGTCCTGCCCAACAATGGTCCCCAGCACCATGTGTTTTCGACTCCACCGACCGCATCCAAAGAGCGTGTGCTCCGAGCAATCACCAGCGTCATCACAGGACCAACACTCTGGGTTTGTCGCTCAGACAAATCTGTACGGGTAAGATGGAAAGCATCCACGCCCAGTCAGCAATTGAATCAAATGTTATCCTGTTAGATCCTTGTGAGATCGACTCTCACACATTCTCACACATTTTGTATGAGCAGCCTCGTCCACGCACCCTTGGTTGTTCCGGCACACCATTCCTGCTGCCACCGGTCCCACGATCCCGTGTCCACCCGCGTGCCTTGCATCTTCCACGCTGCTTTTAAAAAACCGTTTGAACCGACCTCTCGCCATCAAGTGTGCAGGTTAGATAATCCTCAGCTAACCTAACCTAACCTACTGACAACCAATGTGGATACCGTCCTGGTACGCACTGGTGACTCTCAACGCTGATGCTGGCTGTGGACTGGACAGTAGCTTTATATGATCATGAAAAACCAGCGAGGCACTACACACGGGAGCCGCATGTAACAGCCGACCATGTATAAGTAGTATGTATAATGTAGTAGTTTTATTTTGCTTAGCCTCCAAGATCTGTACATTGCTGAAGTATGTGCTGACCGTACTACGCATGATGGTGCAGCGGTAGTATACCACATAAACTGTGAATTCTCTGCAATCCAGTATTGGGGTGTTAAAACAATCATGTTCGATACACGCTTCAGCGTGCCAGAAAGAATTTTTGTTCGTGCGCGACGGCGGTGGTGGACGACTAACAGGAAAACGTTGAAAATTTAAATATAGTCCTACGAATCATTTCCTTAATATAACGAATGACTCAAATCCCATATGGAAGGCCTACTCGTATTTTTTTTTTATTTAAATATGATACATATAATAAGTGTTACACAATGTAAAAATATATGCATTTCTTGTATAGCGTAACATAAATTCTACATGATGACTACGTCTGACAGAAATATTAGCGTGTAAGTGTGTGTGTGTGAGAGTGTGTGTTATATTTCGATTAAGTTAGTCATAGCATGTTTTGTATTATTAAGTATACTCTGGCAAAAAAACGCATCGCTAACAAAAATTCTACTTTGCGGAGGCTGATGTCTGGTTGAGATTTGATGACTTTGTGATGTGACGATTTCAAAACATATGCTATTGCGATTGCGTAGTATCAGCGGAATATGTCTACATCGTTTTTACCATCGTTTCGGCCTTTGACCTACCCACCGGGATTAAGATTAAATCGGACAACAGATAGTGTATACGCATATGATACCATGTGAACGATAGATATAATACAAAATGTATAATAAGATTATGGATAATATTTTAATCAAATTTCCAATATACCTTCCGTATGTCCACATTCCGATTTAATGAGATACTGTATGAAACAATTTTACAACCCGAAAAGTGGATTAAAAAAAAAAAAAAACACCATTGTAAAATCGACACGTTATTTTCTTTGCGGAGAAAATGATAGTAAAAAATCCACAATTAATTAACGATTGTTTTTTTGTATTTATTTAATTTTTGTAATTATTCTAAATTCCATGTTTACTTGACAAAAAAAAACATGTACTGGACACACGTAGAGAATAAACTCAGCGAAATGTAATACCTGTCAATCGATTTCAGTATACAATTATTTTACATTTTAACGCACTATTCTAAAAAGTAGAACAATTCAACATGGTCTGAAAATGATCGAATTAATAATTTCCTAATTAAAAATGTAAATCATAACGCGTATGCGCAATGGCTCGAAATACACGGATTTCGGTATTAACCTGATTGTAATGATTATTTTTAATAAATATTTAAAAAAAAAAAATTGCGATCAATTCTACTCAACCAACATGAATCGCATACGACTGAACTCGAACAGATTAGTACAAAGGATTTCCGTCGAATACGTTACTAATATTATATGTAACATTCGTAAAACCGTGACGCGTTCACAAATAACACTCATCATTCAATCTTGAAATCGAATCGTAATAACATAGCTGCGACTGATGAACACTAATAATCGCTTATTATTGGTAATAAATACACATCTAAACAAACATTTTAGTTCACCGCGCGTACACGGACGGTATAACGTTGTGTTCGAAGTAATTGAAAATTAAAAGAAAAAGAAAAAACGAAAAATAGGTATAGTTACACACATCATGTACACATATCTTACAGGATAGTTGATATTTTGCGGGTTTCGCACGTTTTTCGAACGTGCAAATAAAAAAAAAAAGAAACATTGTATACGCGTGTACCTAAATATATTTATGTAAATGGTTTTCGATTCACTATGTGACGCGCGTATACATGTACACCACACACGTACGCGTCGTACATAAATTAGTTGGATAACAAAATCGTGTGTGCGTTCTCTCTGCGCTCCGGTCGAAGATGAATAATAATAATAATAATAATAATAATGTTACAACGGGGCCACGCCGATTCTCGTCGTCGTCGTCGTCACATCGGCTCGCGACGATTAATTAACTCTTTTGGCCTCGCCGCCGCCACCGTTTCCATTCATGCGTATCGCACCCGCCGACCCGTCCGTACACATTACAATATCGTGTAGACACGAGCACATAATACGTCTACGCCGCGGCTCTTTCCCCCGTCAGGATCCAAGTCCTTCGACAATCACTTTCTATGTATTATTACTATTACTATTATTATTATTGCTCTATTAATATTATTTTGAACGCGGCGGAGTATGAAACATTATCGCGTTCGACAGTCGGACATATCCGGATTTTTTCGTCCGTCGATCAACACGTATTGACAATAGTTAGTCTTTTTTTTTTTTTTTTTTTGAGAGAGGAACAGTACAAATATTTGAAACGGAAACAACATTTTGTTTCCTATTTGATTTCGATTTTTAAAATTTCGAACCAACAAAATCTTAATTTCGTATAACAATGTTTACTCATTGTGTACAACAGTCGTTAAAATGTAGAATTTACATGATTATTTACAAGGTATTATTAAAATACACTTCTTATAGGTCGTATTGACATAGATGACATGAGCTATATTTTTTTTTTTTTTTTTTATGAATCATATTATATCTTTGTTTTTGATTCGATAAAATATGAATTTGAGCCTTCGATAAACCTATTTTATCGTATACATGCCGCAAATATGTTACACGATTTCGAACATGTGTAAACAATATACGAGTAATGTGGGAGTAGGGCCCTTTTAGTCTTCGTCAACTACGTCACTTTCGTACACGTGTAGTAGCCGTTGTATGACTGGTGTTGATATTTTATTTCAAAACTATTTGCATACGCGTCGAGTTATGACCTAAAAAAATGTTCTGAAGATTTCGTTCAATAGCGATCTCTGATGTAAACTATTATCGCGTGATATTCTCGATAATGTTTAAAATTTTTAAACCTGAGACGTATACTATCAGTTGTATGCGATGTGGTCGGATTTTGTCGGATTGTAATTGATCAATATCAATCACCTTTATTCCAAGTTAACTCTATAGAAATTCGACATAATAACGATTTTTCAATGTCTTATGCATTTCAATTGACGCTTCAAGACTTTACAAGGCTTCCAAAAACTTCTATCAGCCATAATCTAAAAACCGAGAGATGTGCAGTCTTTCAACTGTGTACAAGATTTAACTCGAAAGTGACTTGTGAATAATGAATGTTCATCCATATACGTATGTGTGTGTGTCACTAGTTTAACTCCTATTCACCCGTTTCTTTCGAGGCATGCGTGTGTGTAATCTCTCTCCCCACTACGGTCACATTTCCAGGTTGGATTTCGGTGATGTCTAAAGCGTTTGGGTTTTCGAAAATCTCACATTTTATGTACTTTTTTAATAACGTAACACGTGAAATATATACATACGATTCGTACAATTACATGTGTATATATGCTACGTATATTATTTTTTGTCGCGCAACGTGCCAGTTTTTCGTTGATTATTAATTTCCTGTAAGAATCTCAAAAATATATTATGCAAATACTCATTCCAACTTAACTAAGCGATATTATTAAATATATATATATATAAATATATAAAATATCATTGACACAAAAATTATCATTCTGTATGTACGGTGTCTACATTTTTTATTGTAACCCAGTACCTATACGAACCGAATTTTAAACGATAGCTAACAATAACGAATTAGCACATCCTTTTCCGCAGAATTTTCGGGATTCTTATAATCATTTTTCGGTGTGATATTTTGGAAATACGTACAACGTACGTGTAACGTGCATGTAACGAATAATTACGACTGGTTAGTTAAACGTGTCTGAAATAGTCTCCTTGTATTTGTACGAATACGGTGTGATCACATTTCTAGAGATGAAGTACCTACAGACCAAGCCCGGATTAGGGTGGAGCCAGGGGAGTCATGGCCCCGAGCCTCAACAGATATCAAACAATAGTAGGTAGAAAGTAAGTTTTTTTTCTATTTTTTCTCTTTTTTTAGCTCGTATAAAAAACAAGTATAAAATATTATATGGTTTTATAGTTTTGTGTTCAGAGAGTAATTTTTTATAGGTAATTAAAACCGATAATATAATTAATGAGTTTGCTTTCCAAAAAGAATGAAAAAACTATTTGTATAAATAACATTTTTATTTTTTGTATTAAAATAAGCAAGAAATAAATTTATAAATAATAGAATATAATTTTTTTTTGTCTCTGAAATATTATTATGCGTGGGTCATCAATATTTTGATTATGGTTATGGCCCCTAAAATTGTTTGGCCCCGGGCCCCAAATTATCATAATCCGGGCTTGCTGCAGACGACTGTAACAGCAACACCATCAACGATGCGGCTCGAAGGCGCGGAAAAACCGTTTCCGTACGGCTTCAGCTGCGGGCGTTTTGCCATCTCATCCGGGTAGCTCACGTCACATTCGTACCCAACTATATTGTGATCGAAACGTGTGGTTTGAAAAGAAATTATCGTCGAGTTATTCGCGATTTTTTCCGGAGACGTCTTCACGATTTGATTGAGTGGTCGGAATCGAAGAATAATCGAAGTCTTCGTTCCCTTCGTCGTTGTTGATCTCGGTTGAACAACCACCGCGTTTCCCGTCCCTCACAAAAGACCTTTTTTTGTTGCGATACGTGCGGTACTACCGATCACGTGAACAGAGTTTTCGAACGATCGCTGTCGATATTGCTTATCCCGGTAAAACATCGTAAATCTTATACACATTATGAGTGCAAGCAATCAATTGTTTTTACACTTAGCCCAATTCTCGTTCACGATCGGTTTCACAAATCCGTCTAAAAATCATAAAAACTATCCTGAAGGTGCCAAAAATCTACTGTGGTTGATACTGCTGGGAACTTTTTTTATCCTGTCGATTACCACCGGTTTCAAATTCCGAATGAAACGAGGAATGTTTACCATGACGTGTGTTTTTTCGTGTGCACGTGTTATTCCGATCATCACACAATCGTAAGAGGAAATATGGTACTTTAAGGGGAGGGGGAATTAATTTTATTAATTTTACAACAGTTATCAGTAAAAACAGTAAAAAACCGACAACATACCGACGACATAACGGTTTTCGATAAAGTCTAATTTTTATTTTCATCGTAACTCAAAATAAAATAATCGTCGAGACTTCACATTTCCACTATACGCTTGTATCAACATTTTCTATAGATGGTAAAATTAAAAAAAAAAAATTTTGTGCTTTTTATAGATGGTTGAATACTTTAGATTGAATACTTAGCTTTTTTTGAAAAAAATTATTTTCTCTTGACAAAAAGTATTTATGAAAATATTAAAATTTCCTCGAGTTCACGAAATTTATAATATATATAGGCCCTTAACGTTTTTGATTTGCACAAATTGTAGAAGACCTCTTTTTTTTGTAAAAAGTAAAATATAAACAGTTCAATCTAGCTAAAAAAACAGTTTGGTTCTACTTCTTCACCCACTATATTTATCAAGCTGATCCATCCGACCTCTTGCACTTGGATTGGATTTTTGAGATCAACGGTGCACTGCTTTTAAATTTAAAATTTAGCAGTGTCATTTAGCTATCTCTATACCTCACCACACCGTGGACACTCACACGACCTTGGAGTTTTGATCATTTTACTTATTCGTTTCAGTGGGATTTTTAGAGATAAATTCAAAGTATATTATGCTTAAATTATATTAAAAATATTAATATACCTGTTTCACATCCATTTATGTAAAGCATTTAAATTTTTAAATAAGTACACCTACAAACCAAATATTGTTGAAATCAAACACACATCCTGAAATTGTAAGTTAGACCAAAAACGTACAACTGAATTTTAATGAATATTAATAATTTTCAATTCATACAACATATATATTATATAGTTCACATATAGAGAGAAAAAGGTATTTTTATTTATGGCAATAGGTATCTATTTATTTATTATCTTTTTCGTATGACACATTAGATTTTCGATCAATAACGAAAAAAGGCAATATTATTTTCCTAAGGAGTAACTGGACCAAAACTTAATGCCCCTCACCCCGTTGCATACTGGCAAGAAACTGAAGACGCCACTGATTTGGACTACTAGTGCGTCGTCGATACGTACCACCTACAATCTCGTATTCTATCTACAGGCTGCGCGTAATGGAACAAACGTATTTCGGAACAGAGGACGATTGCTACGTTACTGCCGGATAACCGACAGCGTCGAAATAGTGTATCGTATTTTTTTATTTTATTTTTATAGGAAAAATAAAATAAAACAGAATTACATTCATGCGATAAATATCGAGATGTTTTCAAAGTTGTTGTGCTCCGCCGCTAAACATATACATTATGTGTACACGGGACCGGTGCTTGTATGTTACCGGATTTTAAATTGAAATTCGACCCCAGCACCGTCTACCACGGGCGACCGTGTACATAACATAATGTACCGCTGCTCTCGTAACGAAAACCATCAAACATATCGGGTAACCGGGTTAGAGAATGAATACCTATTTATCGCGACCGTAATGCGACATGTGTCTGCCCGTCTGAGCGTACCTTTTGTACATTACACCGAGTAGGTACAGCATTACACTCGCACACGCGCACAATTTACTCGTGTGAACGTTTTTTACGTGTTGGACTGCACTAAGGCGAAGACGTCGATAATGTTTTGCTTGCGAAAGGAATCGTTAATTTCTCAGTGGATTCCTGGATAGTTCTACAGAAACACCGTGATTGCTGTTCGCTGTTTGCGGCACCCTAACGTTCGTTTACGGTGTTTATTCTTTACTCGAACGCAAATTGCTGTTACGGAACGTATTGATTTTTAGATAACGTTTTTTCTACGTCCGGACGGTAAGATTCCGCTAAAGGTTTCACACGATCGATGTACTTCATTACTTCATCCGGGAGGTATCGGTTTTTATTCCTTCGTTCTTTACGGTTTACCGTGCGATAGAAATAAAAACAATCGCACGATCTTGTTTACATTATCATTACGTGTACGAATCGAACTCATTGCGGATCGATCGCATATTACTACGTACAACGACACTGTACGAAGACCGAATCTTTAAAGATTGTACGATTGAATTGCATAAATGTACACGGGATCCGTCAATTCGAACGGCACACAGTAGGTTTCGGGATAAATAGTTCTTTGTGGCTCGCCTTTGATTTCCTCGAAACCCGTGGTCGTGATCACTGTATGCGTACAGCCTAGGAGACCAGAGATGGGCAACTGGCGTACCGTTACGATCTTTTATTTTTGAAATGCAACCCTTAAAAATACTCAATAAAATGTTTAAAAAACATTTACGTCGAACACGACAAACCGTACGAACGTGAAATTCGACATGATCGTTCCTGAATTTCTCTAACGCTGTGGACGTGCAATGTAGGGATTATTCGTGTTTTCAATGGTCGAAAAGGTTTTTTTTTTTTTTTATTGAGTAAATGCGCGATTCATTTTTCGATTAATACAGGTTTACGAGGAGTGCAGTGCGCACGGATTCGTTCCCCGGCCCGGTCAGACCTAAGACACCACCGGTGGACAAATCGGTTGGCAATCGTAACGAGTTTAACAATACCGCACGATTGTGCGCGGATCCCCTCGCCGCGGTGCCAATAAAACACCAACGACCGTGTTGTACATATCGTTACACGTATACGGACGCGTTCAGGAAAAAATGTTTGCGAGGGGACGCAAGTCGAAAGGTGTGTGACGACGTTACGTCTTGTCCGGTTTTCTCATTTGTCAAAGGTTAACGTCGAACCCTGCCGAAAATGGAATCTCGTACTGGACGTCGACCGTTTACCCGCACGGCGATCGTGTACGCAATTGGTGCGCATCGGATAGGAAGAAAAATAGTTAAACAATGAATAAATAATTTAAATAATTAGTTAATTAGTCAGAACGATAAACCGTGCGGTTATTTTCATCGTTCGGTTAGCACGGGTTCGATCGAGTGTCGGACGGTTGTCGTTGAATCGACGGCCCCACGTCCGATCCAGCATCATGTTTTTGCGTTCATAACAAGTGGTACACGACACAGTAGCGTATCCAGGGGTAGATAGGGGGTTATAACCCCTCCCCGAAAATGTTAAATGTATGGTTATTGTTTATGCGAGGTCCCGAATCCAAAATTGGTCGGGGTGACTACGCTTCAACTGGTGCCGGATATAAAATATCAAGAAAAAACTGGACTGTATTAAATTATAAAACTTTATTATAATCAAAATGCAGCAACAACCAATGTATACAAAAAATACTAATAAATGTACTAATAAAACGCGGCAACAACCAACATACAACAAAAAAAAGAAAAACCGAATACGACAATAATAATATAATCGCGCAGTGGATTAAAATAAACTGTCTACCTGATGATGACGGCGTGAATTTATAGCCGGTCGTCACCGGGTTAGGAGGCAGGTAGAACGATCCGTACCTGTCCGTCTAGAATATTCTAGAAAAGTCCTGACTATTCTTGTCAATTATCGAACTGTACCCAACAATGTCTATTGATTGTAATAAAAACACACAAAATTAAAAAAATGTAATGTTACATTTTTTCTAACTCCCCCCAAAAAAAAAATAAATTTTGGATACGTCACTTACACGACATACTTGCACGTCCGTACTTCTCTGCACGTCTCACAATCCGTTCCGACAAGTAACCGCGATACGGTGCTGGATGGCTCTTTCGATGATACCCTTGTGTACGCGCGCATATGAACGGAATGGCTGTTGACTACGCACTCTTGTCGCGAATTCAAATGCGTGTGCGCGGGTTCGACTTTTGTATAGCGTTTGTGAAAAGAGCGAACGTCGATCACTACGGTGCAAGGGTGACAAACCTATGATTTGGTCGACCAAATTTCAATGGCTCGCTAAAAAGTTGAAATTACCAACAATTTTACACGAACAGAAAGAAAATCAAGCTATTCATAAACTCGTTTTAGTTATAGGAAATTCTAAGAATCAAACCGTATATACGTTTTAAAAAACGATAACATTAATTTTATTTTCAATTTTTCGCCAACTTATGCTTGAGAAAATTTATATTCCAAAACTAATTTTATTAAACCGAAGGAAAGAAATGCTTTAACCGATTAAACAATTACCGCTTGTGTTTCATTAAAAATGACAAAGTATACTCCTGACCAAGGGCGGATCCAGAGTCGGGAAACTGTGGGTCAAGCCATTTCAAGAGGCCATTTATTAGGGATTAAACTGAATTAGAAATTAATACCTTGTAAAAAAAAAAAAAACACAATATGCTCATAAAAGTGTATAAATATATTTATATTACATTTTAGAATTAGTGATACCACCGATAATGGCATATTTACGATTAATAAATATAATCTAATTTTATCAAAGCAACAAACTTACGGAATAAAATATGATTTACTTAACTTTCTACTAAAACGATATAATTTAAAATATAAATTATGAATTATAAAATTTTAAATTTTGAATATACATGACATTCATTTTTCAAGTAACTCCGATGGGCCAATTGTCCAAAAGTCCAAATCAAGGTCTAAAAAAATAAAAAAATTTCCAAGAGGCCAATTTTGTCAATAAATATTAACTGTGGGTCAGTTGACCCCCTGAACCCTCCCCTAGATCCACCCATGCTCCTAACATTAGATTGTCTAAGAAACAAAATAAATAAATACGTAATGCCGAATTTAAAGATATTTAATAAAAATTAGAACATGATTTAATTAATTTAATAAAATTAAACATCATTCGTAAAATTACAAAAGCAAATATGTACATACCAAATTAATAAAAATAATGTAATAAATCAGAAATTTTAAATTATAATATACCTAATTTCTTTTGGGCACGCGATAAGGTGCCTACTAGCCTATGGGATACGAGGATAATCCCGGTAGGCCCTCACAAAAATTATAAGACCTGGGCCCCTTACCAAATACAGGTACCTGTAGTTTTAATTAAATTCAGTAATTTTATTATTATTAAAAATTACAATACAATACTGATGTACAGTCGACTTCTTAATTTAGTACACAATGGGAAATGAGTAAAACACGCAATTTTTCGAATAATTTAAATGATTTGCTTTTGGTAAATATGTCTGTTACCATTATTTCGATTATTAAAATCATTCGATTATTTTGATAATCGAAAAATAATAATAGAATGATTCAATAATTTTAAATAATCGAATCATTCGATTATTCCCATCAGTAGTTATAACATCACCAGCAGAGTCGGTAAATAATGTTGCTAAAGTTCGGCGCAAAAAATGACCTGTATCAGCTCGGGAATATAGTAAATTTAAATATATTGCAATTTCTTTAGGCATTTTTCCAATTTTGTTTTTTTTAATAAACTGCTTGATGCATTAACCGTTTTTATAACTAAAAAAAAAATCTATCTGACGTTACATTTATGGGTCATAAATCCATATATTTCTTAAAAATATCATAAACTCCCCTTTAATGGTAAAATTGTGAACAATTTGTTTTTAAGTAGAGAAGTTTAATGTGTAATATATATATTTTACTAATGAATATTACATATATCGTAATAAATGAACGGAGAATGAATAGCCAATGTAAACAAAACAATTTTATCCCACCTACCTTTTTACTAAATATTAAACATCAGGAACTTCGTCAACGAATTATTTATATCGGTTAAAGTCAATACTTTAGAATTTTTACTTTTAATCCACTCGATTTTCTTTTGAAAAGAAATTTGTAATTTTAAACAAGTACCAATGTTTCATATTTTTCATGCTTTTAAGTATTGAATAAATAAAATTGAAATATACCATAGAATAAACAGTTTAATTTCTGTAGATAATTTATTAAAATTTGTAAGAAACACATTTTTCGACAACGATTTGGTTTTATTTATTTTTCTCAGTTTTAAAAGTTTTTCATTAATCATCATATATCTTTCTTTTGATTTTTCAGATAAAAGATTTAGTGAAACAGCATTTGCCGTTTTAACCATGTACGGTGAAGTTAATGGTTCACTACAACTACTGTACTGATTGTCATCTTTCGTATTTATGCTTGTTTGCGCGCTTCGCAGTCAAACCATCACTGGTTCGATTGTGTGACGTACTCGCATCATTTACAATAAAAAAGAACACTTAACAAGGATAATTAATGAAATTATAACAATAATTGCCGGGATAAACGAGCCAAAAGAGCCACAGTAGTATTAACAAAAAAAGTGATAATAAATACGATAAATCTAAAAATAACAATAAAATCGCCTATGCTCCAAACGCGTTGTAATGATATAACAAGACAAACCGCATAAAAATAATATTATAATATTTTTAACAAATATAGCAGAACATACCTTGGACGGTGTGGCGTTCGAGTGGTTATGCCCACGCGACCGTGTTCACACGTGCGACGAACGCCACAACCGGCAGAAGAATTGGTTGATCAACGGCGACGGTCTCGATTTACAATTAAATGGCTCCTCCGCGTACGACGATAATCGAGTGAAAATTTCGCAGACACGGGTCAGCTACGGTTCGGACACACGAAGTTGTTCCTGGGAGATGGCGACTCCGGCGTGCTATGCCGCGACCACAAAAACACACGGCTGGTGTCACGGGAAAAACGACGAATCGGACGTTCGGCATAGAAAGTGTCGGCGAAAAAAAGTCCCGGCAGTAATGGCGTCCACGGACCGGTGAAAATCGTACCGCCGATATAACGCGCCGATCGAAAATTCTTGAACATCAGACGCCGACACCGTTATTGGTTGCTCCGGTTAAACACGAAATGGAATCATTTGAACGGCGACGTGACACTTGCGCGAACGATCTCGTTTTCTAATTCGAATTCTTATATAAATCGCGCGAAACAAATTTTTTTTCCGTAACGCGTCCAACGCACTTGTGTGGGAACAGTGAAAACGAAGTACGTTTAAAGGTTTATGCGTCGTGCAAGGAGGTTGTGATATGTATACAAGATTTAACAGAAAGTTTATGTTTTGTACGGACCGTGGTATACATTTAAGTTTCTGGTTGTGCTGGGACTACGCGGCCAGTGCTCTTGGAAATTTCGCTTTACTACACGGTGTTATAGGGATTTCCAGTTTCCATTCCGCCCCCCGCACTTTCTGGGATTTCCACTATACCACCCGCCGCTATGGGATTCCCGTCTTACCGCCCGCTGGACGGATAAAGGTAACAATCCAACGCTTCAACCGTGGTCGAAATCCAAACTTTTGGTACAGGTATGACAACTATGTTATACCTAGATTGTCATGTTTTATTTTCGATTACCGTTTACCTTTGTGTTTATCATTTCGATTTCTACGTTTGTACAGCACTTATGAGTGGCTGATGAAATTATATTTTGGGATGAAAGTAATAAAACAACAGTGGGCAATCCTATAAGTAAGGGAGCAGGTTTTGGAATTTTTCAAGAATTTCGTGAAAAATTGAATGCTCTGCAAACGTTTTCAACGCCTATAATAATACTCAAAAACGGTAAGATAATTATATATATTGAATTAATAGTCTTGAAAGATTCTTCTGATCTCGTCAAACATTTCCGTTTTCTCTTAAAATAACAATTATGTATCACCACCATAATAACACACCTTCACGAAAACAAATTGATTTTGTGTCATCATTATTGATATATCCAAGTTATTTTGAGTATTATAATTTTTATTAAAAGTAAGACTTTTTAAGTTTATTATTAGCGCTTTTTCATATGCAAAAATTTAGATTCCAACTGTCGTCAACATTTAACACAAAAGATTTTAATTGATTTTTATTTGAAATGTAATATAATATACTGTATAAAATGGTTAAAAGAGAATTAACATGGTTTATTTGATAAGAAAAAAATAAATAACCAGTGTTGTGCATTATATAGATAATTTTATCTAGATAAAAACATTAATCTTTTTATCTCATCAATATCTCAGAATGTTGAAATTTTGGTTTTTAAACATTTTATTGAACTATTTATATATTATTTTACTTATATTGAACTATCTTTAAGAGCATACTATTCATATTGTATAATAAATACGACGTTTTAAATTTTTTTTTTAATTTACTATTTATTCAAGATCACTTAAATAAAAATAATTATTTTAATATTGCTGTATATATATATATATTTTTGTAGAATTTAAATCAAAATGTAGATTTGGTTTATTACTTAGGTTTATAGTTATTTTATAGCTTTGTATAAGAAATGGGTAAACAACCTGGCTATTGTTATAGATAGGTAAACACGAGACTCATTTCTATTGGTATTTATATTAAGTTAGCCCTAATTATATCCAGTTTCCTGGTAGGGAAAATGGACCCAGTACGCGCCTGCACGCGATCAATTTTCAAAAATTTGACACATTTCTTTTGGCTACGCCACCGAGACGAGAGGGCTTATATAGTGTGATTATATTAATCTTAATCTGAAGTTTTCCAAAGTAGGAAGACCACTTGGATTTGTTTCACATGTACTTGTTTCTACATAGAATCTTTACCAATAACCTAGATGTGTTACTCAAGCAAAAATGTTTGATCTCTTTCCTTACATCCCACCGATTTACCATAGTATTTTTCAAAAGCTTTCTGTAGATGGCAACTGTAACGATGCGACTTTTTAATAAGATAAAAATATGGAAAAATTATTCTGATATATGCATTTAGCTTTTTTTTAATTTAATAAATAAATAAAGTATGACCTTAAATTTTCATTTTTTTCGTTACAAAATTAAAGCCATCAAAAATAATGATTATATTATAATTATTGAAGTGGTAATTTTTTTTAAAACATCATTTATTCATGAAATGTATAGTAGTGCAAGTAATTTTAAATTGTTTTTAGAATAATTCTGATATCTATTATCCATTCATATATATATTATCCTTATAACAATTTCATTTGGGAATTTATTTTAGAGTTTGTAATTAATCCTTCTGTTTCTCAATTTAAGTTAAATGCAATTTACACCACTGTGGCTTTGACCAACTTATATATACATATATATGTGTATGTGTGTGTGTGTGTGTGTGTGTGTGTGTGTGTTTCATGCGCTGTATATTAGCCACTCATCGAAGGTTTGCCGTACTCGTACAAACCCGGGATTCGAAAAACAAATAACGATCACGATGTATACCACATCTCCGAGCAGCATTTGCTCCGAATCCAAAGAAAACTTACTGATGAGTGACAAAGAGGGCGGATCATTTGAAAATGTGACTTAAATATTGCCCCTTTGTTGATTATTTAATTAATATCCCATTTTATACATTTCTTCGGTAAACTGTGTTTTTTTTATTCTCCTCCACCTTCCCAATTTATAGATGCTCGCACAACACTGACCGCGCATAGTTTCTTCCATTTATGAAGTACCGAATAAATATGGATTTTATGTATGAGATTAAACGTTTTATTAAACAAACTGACACCATTTATAGTTAAAAACGTTTTATCGTTTTTCCCCGCCCTTTATGTATCAGTAATCCGAAAATCCTTTTCACCGAGCAGCATTATAAAACCAGACTTACGTATACACGATGTACGTTCTTGCATATCCAATTACCGACAACTATGTCAACGCGTATTCGTAATCGCATGATCTTTAGAACAAAGAATCGTAAAAAATCGAATTTTTATGAATTTCCATCGAAAATCCATTCAAATTATACAATATCTTATGCGTCCGACAACGATCTGTGTACAAATTCTTTGCTGCAGCAATACAAGTCCTTTTCAGTTGTCTCGCTTTCCTTCGACAACAACAAATACATTTGCTTCGATAATCATGCAATATGCTTCCACTATAGTGCACATATATAGAACGCGAGAGATAAGGCTAACATTTTTCGTACTTTTCCGACTAAGTATTTTTTTTCCTTTTTGCATTATGGATTGTTATTCCGAAAAGTCGTCTTCAGACATAAACCCTAAATCCGTCCCACGTCAATGAGTAAACAACCATATTTTGAACATAACATATTGTATTATAAATGTACAATCGTTTATATTAATCATACACGGAACTGTTGAAAATTAACCACATTCTAATGTGATCGAACTGAATGGTACACGTAATGTTTTTACGCACGTTCGTCCAAAGGCACAAACTTCATATTAATACTTAAATCCCATTTTATTAAAAGTAAAATCTTGGTAGCTCAGGAGTGCAGTAGGCAAAAAATGATTCGTGCTATCCACCGTTTACCGTTACGTACGAATCGAGCCAATGAAAAATGTCAAGGAGGATTTATCACCTGCAACTTCTTGAAAATGTCGACTAACCGAGTTTCGGGTCATTGCGGAGCGAACAGCATTCGGTACACACGTTGTAATATATACGGTATACGGAGAGAATACGAATGAAAACCGCTCGAAACATATTGTACGTTAGTATTTCGATTTTCAATTAGTAAAATTCTCTTCCGGTGCGCAAGGGTGCCAGTGTGAACCCGTACACCGCGTTTTTAACCCCTTCGCGTTGCACACCGTACATGTGTAATGTATGATTTATTGTTTGCTTATTTATATATATATATATATTTAAATATGAAAACTCGTATGGGAATGATAATAAATCGTCTGAGGAATAGATATAGCGCAACTCACGTGAGAAATCTAATGTTTTATTATTATTATTATTTATTTGTTCTAAATAACAAGTTGATTGATCATAAATCATATATATATAACGGATCGGCCCCATTACAAGTCGGTTCATTTTACTCGCAATTAAGACTATTACGTTTACCGCATCATTCTGTTTATTTATCCTTTCTAGGCTAGTTCATTAATTGAACTCGTAATGTCCAACGTCTATATTAAGCACGTTTTACTTAATTATGTTTATTTCCTTATTCTTACACGATAAAACATAATAAAAAAGAACAAAACTTGCCTATAATATTCACGAGGAAAAGTATCTTCAATGATTTTCAGTTTTTTTCTTTTTATTCAGATTCGGTCCAAAGATATGATATTAAAAAAACTATTCTTTCTCGACTATCATTGTTTAAAACTTAACACGAATACGTGCTACTGCATATTGTACCTACAGTTGTACATCCAAAAGAAACGCGTCACGTAACGTACACAGTACGGTGAATTAATTAATGATTCAAACGAATTGATTTTACGTAAAAAGCAAATGTTAATATTGAACTCTGCGAGTACATAAGATTTGTTACAAACTATCTGAATACGTGCGATTATCGAGTGTTACACTATGGACACGCGTTACAATGGCGAGTACGAAAAATAGCGATTTTCGTTGAAAATAATAACCCTTTGTTCGACAAACAAAAACATTGCTAAATACCGATCACGAACGTAGTCCGTGTACATTATTTGACCCATGTCGGATCATTGAGTTCAAGACAGAGATAAAGTCTTAACGTAGCGATTGCGCAGTGCGTATACATACATTTTGACGATAAAAATAATAATAATTAATCGACGTACCAAATTTGTAGACATTTTATCACAGTACTAACCAAACCGCCGCCCGAAATGTAAATGTAAATTTCTAAAGACACCTGTGCATATATCGATACGCGAACCGTGGCGAAAACCGTTAAGACAGGTTAAATTGCTGTATTAGCCTTTTTTATCAGGTGTGCGTGTGTCGTTTTGCGTATTATTAAAATAAGTGGGTACATTATTTGTTTATTTTTGAAAGACATCCGTTTGTAACGAATAAATTCAAAAATCGATTAATGATTCGGTATACGAAGAACATTATTTTTATTCTAACGTTCGGACTTCAATACATTAATAATACGTTAAGTCGTATAGAATATTAGTGATATATGATTCTATTGGTAAACTCATGGTTTGATTCGAATGCATTTCAGCATTATCAGGATTTGTACATATGTGTGAGGTGGCAAATAATTTGAATCAATTTTAAGTTTCATGGATTGCTTTAGCCGTTCGATAATACGATGTATTATGTCAATGCATATAACTTCAGTAAGACACAAATAAAATATGCACGTGTGAACGTGTACGCGTGTATCTGTATAGTTTTTATTTTTAAGGTCGACACGTGAGAAGTCAATTACGGTCTACTTTTACATCACATAATTGAAACATTTCATTAAATCGTTGTATCATATACGCCGAGTTCAAATTTTACCATCCCATTGCGTTGGAAATCAAGACAGCGCTGAATTAAAACGTGTTACGACGTCACAGCAGAATAATCGAATTCGCTTTTCCAAATATTATATTTACACTATACCAACTCGTCATCACATTATTGCGTAACAATAAGTATGGCTGATAAAATTATATTGTATATTAAGATAAGATATATTTTATACCATGCAGAATCGTATTGTTTCCGTGGTTGCTGTTGTTATTATGATTATTAATTTTAATTATTTAAAAATATTATGATAATTGTTGACGTCCCGGAAAAGGAACTCGGGTACACTGGCGTTAGAACGTCGAGCGTGTATTTTGTATTACGTATAAATTATGAATCCATAAACGGTAAACCGTAAACTTACATATACATATGCGTGTCTTCTAGGGCGTTGATAAACAATTTATAATATACAGAGCCGGCCCAAGCAAAAGTAGTGCACTTGGCAAAATACAATTGCTGCTTCTAAAAAAAAAATTGAGCTCTCATTTTAACTTAGCCTCTCCCCCTATTTTTTATGTGACATATCTACATAAAAAAATATTAAATTCTTTTATTTTATGTATGAAACTATATATAAAAAGACTTAAAAATGATTTCTATAATTATTACAAATTGTGTGGTTATTTATATTTTTGGAATAATTAAAAACGCTTAGCGTAGGCCGTAATATAAAGTAATATATTAACTTATATAAGACAATATTATTTTACTACATATATATATATATATATATATAGGTAAATGGTTTTCACGGATGAACTAATTTAAACATTTGTATTATAAAACGCCGATAGAAATAAAAAAAATGTAGTTTTGAAAATGCCGCCCCTACTAAAGTGCCGCTCTAGGCAGGTGCCTAGCTCGTCTATACCTTGAACCAGCCCTAGTAACCTACGGGGAAATACTACGAACGCTGTCCTACGTTTTTGGAGCGAAATTTAAATAAAACTTGTATACACTTACAAACCAATAGTTATACATTATTTGCATAGTGTATAACTTTTGAAATAATAAACTCATCAGTTTTTAACAGGGTTCGGATTATATAGAATTTTCAAATTTTTTTATGATACAAATAAAAATAACAAAGTGAGGTGTAAATTAGTTTCATGTACCAAGAACTTCAAAAATTAAATTAAATTTTACCGTTTTTGAATATTTGAAATACTCGTATTTTAAATTATTAGTACTGTTTCCGAAGTTTTGGTACTATTTTTTACAGTAAGAAAAATTACCATATTTTTGTGTTTACTACAAATTTATTTTGAATTGGTAACAGAAGGTCATTTTAGTATTTTTTATAAGCGTATTATTTCCTAAGATTATATTATAGATATTCATTCAAAAGATAAAATTAACTGCTAGTAAAAAATAATAATTTAATTTAAAATTTCGATTTACATTCCTTTTTTTTTTCTTTTTCTATATTATATTGTTAGAGCATATTTTAAGGTTTTTTGGTTATATTGTAGTGCATATTTCATTCGTTTTTAATGCAATAAAATCCGATACCTGGTTACTAGTGTTACTGCCTAAAATATTTGTTTTTTGTCTCCAACGAAACTTCGTCACAAATGTTAACCTATAGTATTTTGTACACAATTTTCGATTTGCTTGAATTCAAAAAATCCACGCGCCCATTAGATTCATATTCGACTTGTATGCATTATGGTATCATAAACATTTATATATTCTAAAATGATTTGAATTAGTTTCACAATGGAGTGATATCCTCCATCCGTCTTAACAGAAAAGTATAATTGCAACAATGCATATTTGATCGACTCTGATTTCCGAAGGAACGTTTTTTGGTTCATCGATTGGCTTCTACATTTTCATTGCACTCCATTCACAAAATTTAACAGATCAACACTTGAGACATGTCTGCAGTAATACTAAAGGGGCCCCGTAATGCACTTTCGTTCAGACGAAGGCGACCCGAGAACCCGATGCTGGTCACCACCGTATTCGCCCGTTCAGCGTTCTTGTCGGCCGAAATGTCTTGTGTCGAAGTCGTAATAAATATACACGCCGGCAACATATACATAATATACGTGTTTTAACAGTCGAGTTTTAGGTTTAACCAGAACAAAACATTCATGCAAATCGATTTATACACGCTACGGATTTCGTACGACTTTGGTTAAAATATATTAACAAACAAATAAATGAATAAATAAATAAATGCTTTTCCTAGAGTATTATTATACGTGTAAAGTACGGCCGGTTATTCTGAATTAAAAATATACATATAACAGTGGCGTATTTTAAATGTTTTTAAGGAGCGGCTGCTCCATCAATATTTTGGGGGTGTGGTTAATATTTAGGTGGGCACTCTTTTACTTGTACGAAAAATAAAATCGTTATCTTGTAATCGTCAGACATCAATAATAGACTACATAATGCCTAAAAATCACAACATATAATAGTATAATAATATATACGAGTGCTGCATAATACGTAGTAGTGTAGTAGTACACTTATACATTACTTATAATACATGATTACCAGGTGTTTAAAGAATAAAGTTTTAATCTCCTAATAGTTTATTTTGATTGATGTTAAATAATGATGGAACTTGAGCAAATTAAGTTTGCATGTAGCTGCAGCATTACTAGCATTACAGTGAAGCTTTTCATTACCTATTATTAAGCGTATTAGATTTATTTACATATACCAATTAGGACAATTATCCAAATTAGTTAAAAACATAGGTGTTCACCAAACGTAGTTGTTCAATATGTTTTTTATAGTGACAATGCGAGCGAAGCGATCGGTTTTGGTATGTAGGGAAGTTTAAAAAACAGGTGGGTGTGTGGTTTGTAAGAATCTTCGCTCCTTACGTAAAAGTGGTTCAACACGCCACTGATATATAAAGTCAATAAAATCTCGACTTTAATCGTTAAGATCGCGATTTTATTGACTCTGTACGTATCTCATGATAAATTTTTAATTCCAAACAATCGGTCGTACTTTTCAAGTACAATAATAATAATCCAGGACAAGCATTTATTTATTAATTTATTTCTATACGTAATCTATTTATTTATTTATTTTTATAATTCATATATTAATTTACAAGTGTTAACCATTTGTTAATTTTTAATTTGTATTTGATTTTTTATCATTTCATTATAATTTATTGTTTCAATTCCATATGAATTGTGATTATCATTAATATTTCTAATAAACAATTTATATACCTTTCAGTTTGGTATAATTAGCATATATACGTACCACATGTATATATATATATAGTGTGTGTATTCGACCGAGTCTAGTGCGAATCTAGTTTTAAATATTATCGTTTTGAATAGATTAATCTAACGCAGACAACAAAGAAATAAGAATATTCCAACAACAGCAGTCGGCGTGCATACAATCATATTGTATGTTTATAATAAATTCGTTTTTTCGGTCCGTATGGTGAAGCGAATATTCGCTACAGGTAAATCTGGGTTGTTGCGGACGTATAACGCGCGTTACGTTCACGAATGACGCTGTGCGGCAAAAATCACTGCTGTACCGTGGAATGCGTTTCGATTTCAACACGAATTCCGAAACTTATTAACGTAACGTGTTTTCCGAAGCTTGCAATCGAAATTAAAGATACGATCATTGTTTATTTTACCTGCTAACTGTTGACTGTTAATTTTACCTGTTGTTATCTGCGTTGTACTTGAAAATCGCGGTTCGCCGATGGTTTACCTCATGGTAAGGACATGGATATTTTGGAGAAACGTTCAGGACGAACATGAATTAAATATGTATTTAGGAGGATTATTAAAATGACAGAAAAAAACGCGTGCACGCATCAAGTTTAAATACGTATATGAATCGCAATCTTTCGAATACTGTGGTAAAAGTGTGTTGTAACATATTTTATACAAATTCCAACATTTTTTTTTTTTTTGCTTCCTAGGAGTAATGAACTGTGGTATGTTATAAAATCCACGATGGCGATTAGTTTTTATGAAAAATAAATTTGTTCTGATGTACAACAGTAGTGTAAAAAACATATTGTATTTCAGTATGGTATTATATTTTTTTGAAAAAAATATTTTCAAGTTCAATCGAACGACAAACGATACGGATGAAACTTTGTTTTGCTACTCGAAATCCGGGCTAACGGACTGACACGCGTTGACAGTGTACACGGGTGTTCAGATTTCTGATAAAATAACATTTGTTGCACATGTCATGTGTTTACAATACGTATTTTTCGTATTATGGATGCATTTTTCTATGCGCTCGGCTTTATACGACTTCCTTCCAGCCATAATCGTGTTATTCTACCGGCTAATAGTGACCGATGTGAAATCGACGTATGAGGTCGACATAATATAATTTTGACCTTTTTTTTGTGTGTGTGTGCGTCCGATGCCGGATGGAAATTTATCGGTTTATTGTGTGAAAAAAAAGACCATGTTTGTCCTAGCGGGAGTCTAAGGGTAAATAAGAAGAATGAAAAATTGAAGAAAAAAAAAAGAAAGGGGGAGGAGGGAACAAAACGGACGATCGACCCTCGTTAGTGTTTTCTTCAGAGAACAGCCGTAACGAATGCATTCGGCATAGAGCCGAAACATGAAATGAGAATGTTTCATTATACTATTTAGAAGGATCCGTTCGAATTGGGTTACGGAGATAAAAAAAAGTCACCAACAACTCGTTCAAATGGTCTATTACTTTTTATTGTATCGAGCTTATGGAAATAAAACTAAAAGAAAAACGTCTAACCGTGTTCGGCGTGGTCGTAATTTTGTTTTTAAACGTGGAGTCCATTTTAGACGTTGTAAAATCCAGCCGCAACAGATTTTGTACCTACACGATCACATTACACAATACACGGCCCATGTGCATAGATGTGCGGTACACGGTACGCGCATGAGCTATGTATAAACTAGCGTTTCTTAAACTTTTTTATCCATGAACCCCTTTTTGATGTCCACATTTATCGTGGAACTCTTGCTTTTTTTTAACTTTTTAGCTTTTTTTAGGATTATTTGTAAATAAATTATAACTATATAATAATATTGTGTTAAAGATATTTAATTCAAAAAATATGTTAAAATAAAAATTAAAATATTAATAATTGTATATACATATATAATAATACTTTAATTAGAATAAATATAAATTTAGACTGTTCCATATTGCTTATACACTGTTATTCAATATACAAAGGTTTTTTTCTATAATGCAATCATTTTTTCATCATTACTAATCTTTAGATGGAAATTTTAAAGTAATTTTCTTAACATTTTTAAAGAAATTACTTAAGTTTCGCGGAACCCTGAAACGATCTTCGTGGAACACATTTAAAGAAACGCTGGTATAAACAATATCGTCAACTATATACAGGACCGGCTTTAAATACGATCGACGCGTGCGGCGGCACAGGGCGCCAAAATCAGAAGAGCGCGTGAGAGGTGTCAAAATTAGAATTAAATTTGATTAATTGTTGGTGACACAAATTATCTTCTATAGATAAAAAAAAAATTACGTTGTGGTTCAATATAAATTTGATTACTTTTATAATTATCATTATTTATTATTCCATCAACATGCAAGGATAGGTCGCTCTTGCAGGTACAATTACAGTTATATAAACTATCATTATATTATTACAAGTATTATTATGTATGTCCTCTGAATAATTTACAAATATGTTGTAAATATGCACGTTTGAAAAATTATTTTGAGCATTTATGATTATGAATGAGACTAGGTTATAATAATATAATGAGGCCCTTCCAGTTACCAATATTCTGCCTATTTAAATCGTTTAAGATGTAGGATTGACAAAATAATTCTTGCACTGAGCGCTGAAAGAGCTAAAGCCGGGTTAAAAGCCTTGCCATATACGTACACATTGAGTCGAAGCGACCACGTGGTACCAGGGATCGAAACGGTTTTATGAATATATGTTTTTAATTAGCACGGGGTAGAGCGTAAATACGAATTTGGAACGAAATCGAGAACGCGAAGGACGCAAATGTTCAGACGCACTATGACTATGGTGTGAAGAAATCGAGTGCGCGAAATAAAAGAAGAAAAAAATCGGAATCGGTCAAACTCGTCGGAGACGTTTCGTGCGAGGGAAGAGGGTTGTCTTTTGTGGTGTCTGTATAACGCGCGTGGGGTGGATCGTACACACGTACTCGCGTCGTCTCGTCAAAATCGGGTGCACGCGTGCGCGAAACGGACTGCAGACGAACATTTACATGAAAATACTACCGGATGAGAAAAATGGTGTGATTTCGCGCTCGCATGTCACACGAAAACGCGCATGCAAAGGGCGAATTATTGTACACGATCAGTAGTAGTAGACCAGTGACTGTCCTCATCAGCAAAATATATTTTTCGCCTTACCCATTATAAATTAGACTTTTTGACCTTTGTCATTAAAACTTTACCGCGACCAAATTTATGGTTTTTTTAATTTCATAAAATTAACCCAACCGCACTGGTATCGCATTAAACATTTAATCTACAGTTAATAATTAATATTAAAACAATTAATGTGCACCCCGAGGCAACTGCCTCTGTTTGCGATAACTACGCCACTGCTATTGCTCTATTACCGTCGCTACGATTGTTTTGTACCCGGTACCTACACACGGCTTTATGTTAATCGGTCCCGGTGAACCGCAGCCGCGGTGATTCGTTACCGAGGTTAATACCGGTCGCGAAGCCAAAGGTGAAACCCCTCCGGTACATACGCGTCTTGATGCCGTCGTCTCGTTCCCATTGTTCTGCGACGGCCGTAGTAATAACGATAATCGTATTACTGTGGTACGGTGTATTTCGCAGTCACCTTCCGATCCGGTTTGCGGACAGAGAGAAACGATGTCAAACGTACATCGCGTACAGCGAATTCGGTTTTTTACGTCGATAACGGCGGCACTCACTTTCTAATATCGGTCTTCTTCTTTTTTTCTCTTTTTTTATTCTTTATGCCACCAATACCGCTCCGTCTTCTGCCCGACTCTTTTGTACGTCCCTCTTGCGCCCGACGACTGCAAAACCGAAAAACCGCACACACACACACACACACACACACACTTGTACACACTTTTGTACGCACGTGCCGCACTTACTCAACGCGTAATTTACATATATTTTATAACGGTCCGGAGAAAGTCGGTAGTGTTGTCTGTGCGCGCCGAGTGCGGGTGGCGCGGTGCCAAACGCGTTGTACTTGCCGTCCGTTCAGGAAACCGGTGAGGTTAACGTGCACTGATGTACGCGGTATATACGGTTTTATATCGGTTACATTAGTGTACGGTTTCGACGGTCGGCGAGTTCGTGTGCGACAAGTCTCTCCCACGATGACCTGTCTCGGTTCTCGTTGTCGCGCACGCGTTTCCCTTACGTCACTGTGACAGTGGCGTATACATAACTTTTGTACCTGGGGTCATTAGCAAACGAATCATTATTTTTATTTTATCGTTAGTTTTTACATTTCCAACGCTTTCGCACCAATAACATTATTTTATAACATTTAAAAAACACCTATAGGGGTATCTGACCTCGCACCCCCTCCTTGAATAAGTTAAACGAATAAATTATGCATTTTTATTTATTCAAATTTATCGTACAAAAATAAACGCGCCCTCGGCCCACGCCCTCTTTCCAGGGCTTTCCTACGGCCCTTACTGTATGTCCCTCCGTGCCACTGTCACTGTGATCCCCGTCGTACTGTCGCGTGACACGACCGGGCTCCGCGAAAGCGCGATTTTAACCGTCCAAAACCTTTTGTGCCGCACACCGTTTGATCACCAACTCCGGTCGGTATGTGTCCGCCATGCGCGCGACAAGTTAGTCAAGTTAGACAAACGTCGTGCTCCGGAACCCGTGTGTTACGACCATAGGTGCAACTAAGGGGGTGCAATAGGGTTTTAGCATCCCTGAGTTTAAATGTAGCGTTTTTTCAGATCTATATAATCTATAGTAATTATAGTTAAATACGATTTTATTTTATTTTCAGTGATTTCAGCAACCCCAATATTTGGGCTCTAGTTGCGCCCATGATTACGACGCGGGTATAGGCTTTTCGCAAACGGATTTTTTTTTCGTACGCAATTTCTCGGCACTTCCCCGCCGGCAAAATCGATTGAAACGAAATTCGCTCGGACCGTATGATAAACGCTACGTGCGTATTGTTCTGAAACACGAGAAACGAACGGCGACGAATTGCGAATTATCGAAATATCGGTTCATTCGATCTCGGCAAACGCCGAGTTTAAACATTGTTAACGCTTTGCGAAAATGTTTCAATTGAAACGTAATAATTATAATCTACGAGATCTGAATAATTAAACGTATTTATTCCTTGGGTTAAAATCGAAACAATAAGCATCTTTCCAAATCGTCTACAAAATAACTCTAAGTACACTGTGTATTCCGTTTGCAATCAAATTTTTATTCAATATTTTTCGAAAAAGATTCTAAATAAATAAACGAGTAAGAATCATTTTTGTTTCTCAAACACCGAGAATCGTTTTGATACGTACAGTTCATCACCCGAGCTCTTTAAATTCAATTTAAATACATAAAGTATCATAATTTTCCATGACTGATTTATCGATCATTTCTGCGATCCTTATTCGAGCACGCAGTCTACTCGAGTTCTAAGAATTTTTTTTATTGATGCTCCAGGTGTTATATACATTATCGTCAGAACACTTCAGCGCGCAGGTGCAACAAAACTGCACGTAGACCACAATTCTATAACTTCTAAAACCATATTAAACATTATAAGTGCGTTCTAACGTATGGAAATGTCTAAAAGGTTTCTTTAAACATAGTCGTTGAATGTGTGGTGAAATATAAATTAATATCCGATCTAGACTTGAGCGTTTATTATCAATCCTTTACACGATATCGTACGCGTTTTATCGAATTATATGATTCAACGAAACACTTACGCTCGTTAAGATGAATAATAATAATAAAAATAGTTTTTAACGATCAGTTCACGACGACTGAAAGTGAGACGGACGTATAAGTAAGTAATATAAACGCAAATGGACGTGAATTGCACGAGAAAAATGTACCACCACAACGATGGCTAACACACGGGTGGGTTTAAGGGGGGTGGCTAAGGGGGCATTAGCTCCCCCACCTTAGGACTAAGCTAACTATTTTATAAAGCAAAGTATTATTATATATTAATAATTATAATAAAATATCGTCAATGGTCATTTATGGTACCAATTTTATATATTTTTTTATATATTTTATATTTTATATTTTTTTATATAATAGCTCAGTTTTGTTGTTAATTTTATGTATTTACCTATAATTAAAAATGGTTTCAGATTAAAATTTATACCAATAATGTAACTATTTAAACTTTGTCATTATTGTGAAAAAAAATTATTTACTCATGAGGGACTTCTGATGAAACATATTTTATAATTTAAAATATTATATAGATTTAAAAAACCAACTAACTAAATTTTTAAACCTCCATTAGCCCCTCCCTTGGTTAGTGATAAAACCCACCCTTGGGCTGACAAAAACTGACAAAAACTGACAAAAACCAACAAAATAAATTTATGGACAAACAATTCTCGATGATACATAGAAAAGCATGTCCTGAGTTTAGGAACTCAATCAAACAATAATTTCTCGTATCAATTTGGTAATATTTCAATAGTTATTTAACGAATTTGCTTCTCTACTTCGTCATACCTTAATTAAATTTAAAACTGACTTAGTAGAATATTATTTTAAAATCTATATGATATTAAAAACTTCCCACACCAGGAATAGGCAAGAGCTCAGCTTGAGTGAGTATATATATATATATATATATATGTGAATGGGTTTTTTGGAAAAGGATATATGTCCAATTTGTTTTAAATTTTCAGATTTATACAGAAATATGTTATTTTTATTTAAACACTAACTACTTGGTCTGTAAAAACGAAACGTGTATACGTGTTCCTACAGTAACTCCTTATTGTAATAAGAATGCCCTTATCGGTGTGAACTAAAAATAACCTAACCTTTTTCAACGTATGACTGCTGTTAAAATACCATTCTATGATGAAATAATCTATTGGCCAATAACTGAAGCAAAAGAGCATCACGAAGAAGATTATTGATAGTTTAAGTGTTTTTAATATTATAAAAAAACAGTGTACCAATTATTAAAATTAATTTTTTATTTTGAGATATTTATTTCATCAATTAAAAATCTAAAAAATGTATTAAATAGTATATATTTTATTTTTTACAGGTATACTAAATAATTATGCTACATTAAAAATATTAAATTCTCCAAAATCTGGTCTTTATTATAGAAATAATTTTTTTTGTCACTCCTGTAAAATTTGAATTTCTGATTATGTTCCCTTTTCTAAATAATCCAATTATATACATTCACCTACCTATAATTAAACAGGGTAATTAACATTTAAATCCAATTATCCGTAAACCTGTGGCTTTCGCTGCATGACGCTGTGTATTTATTTGTCGAATAGACTTAAAACCGATACACGATATTACGTAGTTGTGGCTACCAGATTGTATGACACAGCCGAATTCACAAGTTTATACTTACACTCCGGTGAACAAACACAACGAATTAGTGAGTCGCGAGAAAGAAAACATAGGGTTAAAACTCACCCGCACGGCTTGGCGGAACTTCCGTCGACGATTCCGTTAAAACTTGTCAACCCTTCTAATATCGTTCATATGAAAATACAACGCTCACAACGTTTATCATATGTGATTACGTGAGTTTAATTAATGGAATTTTTGCACGCCTTAATATAAACATAAAAATTTGTTTTTCCAGGTGGTTCTGTACATATTTGCTCTTTATCATTGCCCCTTGCTCCTTTGTCTGCACAATGACCGCAGAATATTAATTTCCGAGAACACATAACCAATACAATATAGATCGATATAGACTGCATTACATACAATGTAATCTAGACGTCAGAAATGTAATTTACATAATATTCGAATGCCGGTGAGCAATAATTGATAATTGAAAATACATTTGACTTCTTTATCGATTCGTTGATTATCATACCCGGGATGAAAAAACAAAAATTTGTAAGTAACACGTTCATTTGAGATTAATTTGGTAAAAATCTCAACGTCCCAATGGTTCTGCAAACGTCGTAACTGTAAACGATCCCCGACGACCATACATGTTAATACTATTTTTGTTTTCAATAATAATATTACAATTTTAATAATTCGTGTGAACCCATCCAACATCTTATTTTAAGTTTTAACCGTCAACTAAGATGATAAACATTGAAATACGCGTTTGTAATTATTGAACTAGCCACTTTGGTTTTGCAAACGTTGGATTCAACGTTAACGGATTCGTTTTTTCATTAAACTATAGGGTCAGAGTTTGGACCAAATTAATCAATATTTAACATAATTTTAGTAGTTCAAATCGCATTTTGATCGATTCATTTTTTAATTTAATTTTTTGTTTTACATTTGTAGTGAAATTCTTCGGTTCTACTTAACGTATAAATTTATACCGAACAACACTCCAGGGTTTTCCGCTGATTTGTTAGAGATTCTGAAAAGAAAAGAAAATACACGTTGAATTCAATAGAAAATTATTATATTTTGATTTCGCTTGGCTCATTGACCAATTCCTAAGAAATAATAATTGGATACACATAAAAGAAATACTTTTATTATAATGGTTCGGTGTAATTTGATTGCTTTGTTGTTGTATACATATGATGTTAAGTAAAAAAAATAAAAGAAAAAACATGCAAGAAAAATCGATACTTTGGCGTTTAAAATGTTCTAAGCGAAAAATCCGGGGTGAACACATGAAATGAATGAAGGAAAAAACCGATGTATTCCTAAAACATCGGTACGGCGTATAAAAAAAAAAAAATCAAAATTGAAAATCACAAAGCACTAAGGTTAGGTTAGATACAATTTAATTTAACAGTCAAACAAAATAATTGTGTTATCAATAAAATAAGAGAGTTTTAAAAAATCTTTTGTAAACTTGGCAACGTAGTCTGTAAAAACGTACGAAATCGTTCGTTTTTCGGCAAAAAAATCAAATTCTCTGATAAGCGTCATCCGTTCGCATCGTGTTGTACCCGGTTAGAAATATCAAACAGATTTACCTGTGTTCCAGAAATATTATTGCACGTACCTACTAAGAACGCGTGCGTACGATAATTTTAAATGCTCAATAACTTAACGCCTATACATATAAATCTGCGAGGGCGCGCGATCTGTAACGAGACTTGAGTTTCGTGTACGGATTCAATGTCGATGGTGTGAAAAGAATATCGTACAGTCGGACATTAATGTTGTACCAGTGACACGAGTCGAAAAAACGGGACGAAAAACGTTTTCGTGTCGAAGACAATAAAATCATAGGCGTCACTAAGGGGTATCTTGTGAAGCCAATGACAATAATTTTTAGCCTTTGATCAGATTGGTGCAGAACAATTTTGTGCGCACCGTAAAATCATAAAAACGAGAAACGTTTCGATGGCATCATAGTTTTTAAAGGAGAGCGGTCCGTTGTCAAGTGACACATGTGGAAACGAGATTACACACGTTATACCGCGTTTTATCGTTACCCGGGCGAACCGGAAACGGCGGTCCTGCAGGACGCGCAACCTTCGGTTAACCGACGCGTCTACGCACACGGTGCGTGGATCGTTATCGTCGTCGGGGGGTTCGTCGGAAGCGATAAATATTTATCGAGAAAGGAAGATGAGAAGGACGACGACGGAGGACCGCGAGTACCGGGGGTCTGTCGATAATTGTTACGGTACGAGCGGTCACAAAGCGCGAAAAACCAGCGGGCGACCGCTTTCATTAGCCACCGCGGAGTGCTCGTCCTGCGAGATGAGGGTGCGGGGTGCGGGCAACATCCGTAACGCGCGTCGAGTATATCCTTGAAAAGACGCGCGGGCCAAAGACGGGTATGATGGCTGCGCACGCACATGTGCGCTACGTATAAATATTATATTTTATGTGCGCGCCACGAAGACATGTACACGTAACCACCAACCCGTGTGCCTGCTGCCGACACCGATTTGAGATGGATAATTTTTTGTTCGATTTTTTTTTTTACGTTTCTTCCCCGTTTTCCCTCTGACCGTCGACCAGCAGCACGTGGAAAATCATGCGCAGTAGTGCACCTTAACCCATAAAGCGGACCCGAACCGAACCGGGGGCGACATAAACGCTAATACGCCACCGCACGAGTTGCAAGACGGACTACGGCGTCCTGTTGCGCGCCCGATCGAACCCGATAAGGATAAAGAAATCGCCAGCAGTATTCTGCCGAAAAATCTTAATCGCGATCCGTGTTAACGCGCCTGCGTTAGACCTTTGATTCCGCGCGAACGATTTATCGCTGAAATGATTCGGAACGAATCCCGATTCAGCGTGCGTGTATATCGGTGGTTTGCTGCTCAAATTAATCGCCGGCAAAGAACTCGGTCTTACGATGAAAATTAACAAAAAAAAACATGGTCATAATAAATTTATACATGCCTTCGTCGCATCGCGCATACATGTATCGTACGTTGTATGATCGTAAATCAAACCTTAACTTTCTTTAATCGTACTTTGTCATCCTCTCTCTGCAAACCTATTTTCTTATTTTTTACGGATCGTAAATGCTATATTTTAATCAAAAATATATAAATCAAATCGAGTCAGTACAATTTAGCCATATGTAAATAAAAAAAAGAAGGAAAGGAGTTTTAACAATATTTTTTTTTTAAACACACATACGAATGGCATGAAAAGGGAGTCGAGACGATGTCTATGTACAGGGATTATTCACTTAATTGTGCGTGTGTTTGCCGCGAGTTTGCACTTCATAAAAGTTAGTACCAATCGATAAAAGTTTTAATTGATCGATAAGATTTTCGTCTCGCCGAGAAGATTATAACACATCCTTTATCGGCCTGCACGACGGACGTTTATTGGCTTTTGTAGGAATTCATCTTAATATCCCAAGGTACGAGTACATATTTTACGACTATTTGTAACAGGTAAATTTTATACCGCGGGCAGCTCTTGTAAACGCATAAACGTATACGCCTATGTACAATATACCTGTCTCTCATGCACACGACGTCAATTACCCCGAGAGCACAATGGTTTGCTTTTGACCATGAAAAGTATTTTTTGGGACGCAATAATGCGTGTGTTGTGATATTGGGACATAACGCCGTGGCGCCTATTGGATTTTTCTTCTTTTTTTCCTTAGTGAAAGTACCTTTAGCGCGCGTATGCACGAGTGAATAATAATAATAATATAATGAAAATTCGATTATTCTTTGGAAAACCGTGAAGGCATTCCACAGGATTCCATTGAAGAATGTACAGTTGGACAAGGGAACGCGAATATTACATCCATTATAATATGTCATAATACATATTATTCATTCGCTGTCGGCGTTTTTTTTCTTTTTTTATTATTTTTTTATCATCACGTAAGCGAAGACCGTTATACGATTTTGTCTTTTCAACAACTCTTGTTCCGATCCTATGGTGTTAAGTTGATCGGTGTTGCAGTTCTTCCGAAAGGTGTATACTACAGTCGCCTCTCCCTCGTCGAGCAGCGATCCGCGATCGACAACGCGTTTTTTCCGTGCGTCAAATAAAAATAATATTACTATTGACTAAATCAATCACAAACACGTTGAACCCGCTTGTGATGTGCAACAATCATTGCGTAGAACTCAAAGCTACGGATAGAGGAGAAAACGTCACACGAGAGACTGAGGACAACGGTCCGGCAAGGACTAGGGGCTTAGGGCCTGCGATAATGTTAAGATGTTTCTGATTATACGTCAATGTATGCGTATACGAACACGTTCGATTTTCTCGCAAACAAAGAGACAGCAGTTTACTATTGAACTGCTGCGACTGGCCGTTTAATGTATATAATTTATTTTTGCAGGTTTAATCGCGAGTAAACGTCTGTACAACGTCGTCCATGTACGTATTACGCTGAGATGGTCCATCGAACAGGTCGTCGACATTTTCACCAGGTCTTCTTTTCGTCCGTATGTACATCGGCCTCGTTAGCGAGTTTTACGTCCGAAATCGTTTTCGGCGCATTTATTCGTTTTTTCGTACCACCACTATATATACACGCACTGTGTTCGACGCTCATAACGTGTTAAATCGACACCTGTCAATACCGCCTACACGTGCAAAATGAATTACATCATTTTTTTTTTTTTTTTTAATTGAGACGTTATCCGTTTTAATCGCATCGGCTATTTGGTTTCGTTAAACATTAATTCGCGTACCAGTGAAATACGTGTTGTAATTATGGATGGGTCATAAATCACAGGAAACGTGTAATTCTGTTGCGCGCGTTGCTGCACCGTCGACGAGAAGACTCGTTTGGCTTGGCCGATTCATAAATAATTTACACGGTAAAACACGAGTAATAAATTTCGCGCGTTCTATGCTTGACATTTTTTGAATATCGAGAAATGTGACGACTGCACGTTCGAATTCCGGGACCGAAGAGGACGTGCGAATTAGAAAAGTGCACGTCGAACCGTTTGATTCGCGTCGCACGATGCACTCCCACTCGTTCGTTCTCGCACCGATGTCAAAACGTGTACTACGAACGACGACGATGTTTTCGTTCGGGTAGTTTATAAACCGTCGATCGATCGGGTGAGCGCACCTGCACACATACTCGTCAGTGGCGTATACGGAAAATATTTTTAGGAGAGGCTACTATGGACAGAGTTAAATTACCACTGCTAGCTAAGAATTACTAACAAGACACAGGTTAAGACTTATCTACATTTCATTTACTGAATGTCCCAAAACTATTTGACTTTGGATGCAAATTCTAAAGAAGCATAAAGCACCATTAAAATATAACATGCGTATAAAATAATTTTTAAGTTTTTTAAAACATTTCGGGAGGGGGGGGGAGGATTGTAACTCACTAGGTCTGCCCTATATATGCCATTAGCACTCGTATTACGTGTACGACATTTACACTCTAGGAACTGTTAAGTCTTATACACGGGTCAAGTATTTATATTATTTCTGTTCGAAAAACGTACGAGCTTCATTTCTCTCGCAGCTACAATATTTCATCTGTTATACGGTTCGAAAATGTTCCTGTTTTTTATTTGATCGGATGTTTGCGGTTATGAAATTGTACCAACATTTTTATTCATTATTTAATTCTCGTTTTATTATTTTTTTAACTTTCTCATCAAGTGTTAATAAAATGTATTGAAAATCGTTCAATGATTTTAACTTAGGATTTTGCATTTTTATCATACTTTGGCGCGTTATACTGATTATTTGCTAATATCTGGAAAAACAAGTAACAATTCAATATGATCACGTGCTTACATACAATACTGCATCATTATTGTCTCGACACCCGTTAAATATAAATATTTTATAGAAATAAACATTATAATAAACCATCTAAAATTGCAAAAATAGTTACCAATATGAATATCCCTTGAATCTTAATATTAAGATTCATAAATTCCAGCACAATGATTTTTGACCACATCTCCTCATAGATTAACCATCAACATATTTTTACTGTCAAAAATTTATCTGTGTAAAAAATTATCATTATCTGTGCTTATAAATATCTCAAGAGTGATAAAATCTTAGAATAACACTCGCGTACGTTTTGTGATTTGTGGTAAGTAGTAAGTCTCAGTAGCCGAAAAACAATCACTGTCCACTGGATACTATACTTAGATATTGGCGTTACAAACGTATTGGTCTACAATGTTGCCATTACATTACACCTCTAAAGCGTCTACGGCTAGAACCATAAAGTCAGTGATAGATTCAATTTTTTTACGGCTATAGGCGCTAAACATTTTGGATGTACATAGTCAACTATATTGTATCTACTCATATTTTATTTTTGAAAAAACTATCTACACTCTACATTCATAAATAAACGTAAACGAAAACCGTATAAACTGTTTTATTTATTATTTTTAAGATATTTAAAACATATTTAACTAATCAAGTGGAATGTACTGAATACGAAGCAATAAAGACTACTTACCGTGACGTTATTCGACATTTTTTTTAAGCAATATTCGATGTTTCAACTGCTTCAATTTGATCATTTAAAATAATTAAATATTCGTGTAAATTAAATTAAATCGTACACGTTATTTAATGATACTTTACATTTCAGCATATTATATAATATGTATGAACTATGAATTAATTTAAATGCACTGGATTTCGTAAATTATTCGCTCCTGACTAGCCGTTATTAAAAAATATTTCCATCAACGAATTTTATATAGGCGACAATAATAATAGTACAACCATCAACGTATTGTTATCAAATTTCGTAATTGTTAACACATTGAAAAGCATAAGCACATTATTTTTTTCATACGTCTCCTCGTTTCAACGATTCTCGACGATTCCAAGAACGTATAAAAGTGCTAATCTTCCGACTTGAACGTGCCTAAACCCTCTTATTATCAGCGTATCGTTAAAACCATACATAAAAGAAGCTTAAACAATAACGCCCTTTGCCGGGGTGCATTACCGCCGTCAACAGAGACCGAATACATTAATATATATACATACACACAACAGGAAACAACGCTCCGACGGCCCTTTAATGGTGCGTTGTGTGTTGTTTATACATAAATCCATATATATATATAAAACAGAAGAGTCGTATTACTTCAAGACCAAAAATAAAGTTAAAATAAAAAAAGTGAGAAAAACAAATAGCCTGAAAAGGTTTGTAAAAGAAAACATATAGCCTAGTGATTTTTTAACGTGTACTCGAATGTAATATATCGACGCTTGTTTATTTTTCTGAGAGTTTCATCCCTCGAAAATTGACAATTTGTTGACCGATTGGCTCCTTTTACAGTAAAATAATGGCTATATGAGTATACACTTTCTGCACCCAAGTCCTACTTGTGCGTGTATTACATAATATGTTACGTATTACAAATATTAATATTTCCATGTGTACTGTTTATGTTGTACACCTGTGCGAGCACGTGAAATGTAATATAATCGCCGTTTGTACCACAGCAAACGTCAGTTTGCCAAAAAGAAAGCCGTCACCACACCAATCCGAATGATCGCGTTTCGTTGGGTACAAACAACAATGTTTGTCGCTGCGAACGCACTAGATGATTACGTCGCAAATTGTCATTACCGCTTTCATAGGCGCAACTAGGGTACAAAATCTGGGGGGGGGGCTACAGTCCTCCTACTAAAACTTAAAATAACCTGTAGATTATCCCTACTCTTGTATACCATGTTAATATACTTTAGATTCTGAGCCAAGTTGGATTTACTGTAATGTGTCTTTTTTTGTATGTGACATTATTATGCTGTGGATGTGGTATGCTATGTATAACATGGAATATTTATGGGGGGGCTTAATCTTGATCCGGGAAGGCTAAGCCTCCTAACTACACCCCTAGTTGCGCCTATGACCATCGTCAACGTTTTAACTGATCCGCCCGAGGAAATGTACGAAAAAGCTACCGAATGACTTGTATTAAAACTCAAATGTCAAACATTTTTGATTTGAAACGGACACCAGAAACGCGCGATTATGACTATTGCGTTCGAACGCCGTTATTCCCCGGATCATATCGTAAAATATGTGAAACGCGAACACGCTCAACGTTACGTGTAAGTACGTAAATAGTTGCGACGAGAATCGGATTTCGTATTCCTTTGGATTCTTAGTGGGCAAGTTATAAATGCGACATGAGCGAGTGCCCATTATTTTTATCATTAATACATATGTATATCATAATATTGTACATAATATAAACGACTTATTTTTATGAAAACACTGTCAACCTTGCACAGTGGTGTGGTGAACTTCAAATCACAATGAGGCAATTTACGTTTTACCGACCAAACACAAGCGACCACTTCCAACCAAAAACTCGTATCTATGATTTTTGAAGTATTTTAAAATATTAAGTGTGGATTATAATTCTGTAATAATTATACATAATGTTTTACAGTAGAAAAAAAATTGAATTTAGCTTAGACAGTTGTGATTGACCCACCCAGCCAATCGAATAAGCTCAAAACGGATCAATACGCTACAAAACCGAAGCAATTCCGTAGCGATGAATTATAATGAATAGGAAACAGATGTCAACTCAGATGCAGGTAGACGAGTCATTCTTAATTTTAAGAAATCGTATGAACATCGGACGTCGTCAATTTCCTCTAAACGTGCATTAAACTACTCCCAGTAAACAATACCTACTGACCGTTTACCGTCGAACCCGAAGGCAGTGGTAAATAAACATATATGTAGCCTCAGAGTGTTGCAGAATAAAAAATAAATATCAAGGCTGCGTTCGATCATGTAGGTTTTCACGTGTTTTCTGGCCTAAATAATGTTTATCAGATCTCGCTGCGGTATTGTACCTGCGTACGTACGACTAATATAAATATTTTAATATACCATGTGTGATAGGTAGGTGAAGTGTTTATTCAATCCGTATACAGATAATAGTACTAATCACATTTGTTATTCAGAATTTAAAAAAAATAAAAAAATAAATGGCCTTGAACTTATGTAACCGTGGTTAAAATTTTGATTTTGCGATGTGCATTATCACGTTGTTAGTGCGTACGATAATTTAAAATAACTAACACCGTCGGTGAAATATGTTTCAACCCATTTATTACGTTAGGATTGGCGTAATAGTCAATTACATTAATTTTTGCTACAGCCCATCAGAGATATAACACCGCGGATTACGAATATTCGATTCTCGTGGTCCCATATTTTATTTTTAAACGTTAATTTTTCTTTTTTACGTCCGTTAAAATACCGTACGCCCATTACGCATCAATCCCGTTCCCGTCGTCTCCTCTCTGGTATTCACGCGATACCGTTTCCTGCCCGTGTCCCCGTGGGTAAACACGTTTAAGAAATAATAACAATAACAGTGGTGAAAATAATAAAAACGCCTGGACCGTTAATCCCCGGGTAGGTGTCCCGAACAACCGATGCGAACACATCTCGAGCTGCGGCGCGTTTAACCTGGTCGCGCGGCAAGTGTAAATAAAAATAATATTATGAACAGTCCGAAAAACTGTTGTGCACACCCACCAGGGTCTTTTCGTCCAGGTATACGTTTCGGATTAATGCGGAATAATACGTTGTATTGTTTACGAGACATTCCACCGAACGTTTAGGAATTTTTTTTTTCGCCCGGTCCGAAATCGATTAATCGTGACTATTAGCCGCTTAACAGATCGGCCGTATTAGCGTTATTATTATTTCGTTTCCCCCCCAACATCCCAACACGATCGTCGTCGGGGTTTGTGTCGTACCGACGGTCCGACGCCACCACTCCGTCGGACGTCTTTTAAAATTTCACACATGCCGTCGCGACCTTTTACCCCGCGGATTACGGGGGGTGGAGGGACAGGTAAACACGAAACGTCAAAAAGCGGGACGAGCACGCTTAAATATAATAGATACATAATAGAAACGAACATAACGGTGGCCTTAACTCTCATCGGTCAGACTCCGGAAACCAGATCTGTAGGCCGGTCCGACGGATGCCTGCGGAGAATTTATTATGATTTATTTTTTTTTTCCCAATCTGCCCACCGAAACGAATAATGCACCCGTACCCGTGAACACAACGTCTTGAAACCGTTGGCGTCTTCGAACCGTATTCTTGGAAAACTTTGTCACCGCCGCCAGACACATGTTCGATTGTTTTCGACGACCCGAGCGGACTCTGCGATTTCTCGCCGATTCGGGTCCTTAAATGCTGGACCGGGTTCCCGATATCCGTTCCGATTGTCCGCGTGTGTTCGTAAACGATAAACATTCTTCTATTCGGAATCCCGTCCGGCTATAATCAAAAACTAAACCGTATTTAATAATATGATTTTACGACGTACGCTTATACTGGAACAATTCGAATTTTCGGTCGTATAATGTGCACTCGATGCGAGTTTCAACTGTGAGTTATAACATTTTGCGATTCCAATGTTATTCGGACAACATTCCAGTGTAATTCGATTTAATATTTGAAATTAGTTACTAACGATTAGGCTTAGAGACTTCTAGCATTTGCATACTTTTTTTAATTATTGTTAAATACAGCAGAGTGCGAAATAAATTCGTTTCTCGGTGCCATGATATCAGATCTAAAATTTGAATGTGGATATTTTTGCATATTTGATAGATTTTGTAGGAGTGTGCATATTTTATAATGTTTATGGTTATTTTGCATATTTTGACAAATTTTCCAAATTTATAATTAAAAACTATGGATACATATTTCAGCCTATTGAAAAAAAAATATATTAGGAGGACTTAATACTTCCAGTAATATGCTATCTGCAAACTACCACTCATATCTCGTTATAATTTTCGTATAAGTATAAATAATACTATAAATCTTTATCGACCGTTTAACCCGCTAGATATCGACCGAATGTCGATAAAGATAATAGTTGATATAGAATAATAGATTATTTGTTTAGTGTCCAGTTCAGTTGATTATTATCCAGGGCCGTAGCTAGGGGGTGGCGAGAGGTGCCTACGCCCCAGGCGCAATTCCTAGGAGAACGCAAAAACGAAAATCTTGCGTTTAATGCTAAAAATTACAACGGTCAATTTCGTATATTTTGTTTACAAAATCTTTAACAGCCTTCATATTACTATCAAAACAATCATCGAAAATAATATCTAATAAGCGTAATATTTTCAAATTGAAAATACGTAAGGGCGCATTTTGAAGTTTCGCCCCGGGCGCAATGTTTGATTGCTACGGTATTGTTATTATTCGTCGTTTTTGCATCTCGCAACCACACAACGCTGAATCATACGTAAAACGTCGTACGCGTATATTTTATAACATTGACGACGACCAAGAAATGTTATTACTTCGTTTTATTCAAATATATTAACGCTGAAACGGGCAGTGTTCTCAGTGGTAACGCATAAAAATAAGGCCCTATATAAGGCCTTGTCAAACAGAACGCGTTATTAACGTTGCGTTCTTAACGCTATCGCGGACGTTACCCACGTCACACAGAAACCGAAAAGCGTCGCATTATAGAGACTGGTTCTTAGTAGTCGATATAGTAGTATTGTCCGTACGTTCGCGAGGTGTGGTTTATATTGAAAATACGTCCACTAGTTCAGCCGAAGAAGAATTTTCGTACGCACCGAAAGTCGACAAAAGAGGAAGCGAATTTTTTATTGTTAACATCTGTTTACACTCGTATTTATGTAGGTATTCCTTCTTTCACCATTATCTGAACGCCAAAAATAACGCACACTGCCGCGCGTGATTTTGTTTATTTTGTACAACGTGGCGTTCTAGCGCCGCGTTAATCGCGCCGAGACAACATACATTTGACATCCAACATGACTTGGGATTAAATACAACGCGACGTTAATAACGCGTTCTGTTTGACAGAGCCTATGTAGTGTACAACGAGAACGACGAGTACGGGGGAAAAATGTACAGCTGATATCGAAATGACTAATAGTCGATGGCGCGTGTGTGCACCACAACAGCGACAGAAGAACGGGACAGACAGACCTATTTGGACGGGCGACGGACGTGGAAAAAAACCGATCGTTCGTTTGAATGAACGACCCAATATCTGACGTAAAACGCGCGCGCACTTACAAATATGTATTTATGACGTGTAGAAACCACGCCCGTGCGGAGGGGAAACACCCGATTTCATCGATCATCGTTTCACGTTGTCGTCGGGTCGCGGTCGAAATGTAATCGGTAACGCACAGATAATGAAACGAATATTACTTTCTGTACACGATTTAAACGTTCCTGTTGATAAAGTAAACATCTGTATGTAACGTTCCCCGGCACGAACGTCGTATTTTCGTACCGGCGACGCGTATCGGTCGAAAATTCCGAAAGCTTGAATTAGCTTTTCCCGGCGGCGGCGCGGCAACGACATTTTTACAATACAATATTTGTACGATTTGCATACGATTTTTTTTTTTTTTTTAATATTACACAGTGTTAACACGCGCACTATTTGGACTCGGCGACGGCGTATTCGCTCTTGGCGTACGATGCCCGGGAAAGTAAAATCATGAACATGTCCGGGAACGTTACACGATTCGGAAAAATGGTTTTAATTAAATTATCTTTCTTGTTCACCACGACGTTTTAAAGTAGTAAAAACTCAAATTCTACATCGATTTACAGTTTATTTTACTTTTATGTTATTTGCAACTATACAACAAATCAAACGATCGGAAAAAAAATTAACAATAATAGTCAATGTAATATTATTTAACTTCTTGTCGAATTGGAAGATTTCTCAAACTTGATTTAAAATTCAGTACAATCAGGGCCATCCCGAGGTTTTTTCGGGGCCAGGAGCAAACTGATTTGGGGGCCCTTCGACCATAATGATAAGATATGATAAACGAAACACTCGCTGAGAATAACAAAATTCTTGCAAACGTATTTTTCTAAACCTTAACCGATCAAACTCATTTGAATTCATGTACTGCATTACATACTTGCATCATAGAGTTGAATATTATTCCTATTATTTATAATTTAATCGCTTAATGTGCTTTAATACGCAGCGTGTAAAATTGCTCAGTGCAATTATTATCAGGCTTTATTATTTAATTATTGTATGTCAAGACATTATGGGGCCCTCTAAAAAATATATTCCAACAAATGGTCCTGGCGCAAAATGATCTCGTTTCTCCCCCCCCCCTCCCTCTGAACGGCACTGGTTATATATGAAAATATTCACCGAAACTGTTTTACGATTTTCGCGTCAACAACGTTCCCACTCGCCAGAGACATCCCGCGTGCAGTTGTGACACACCGTCGTTTTATATTCATATTAATCGCCGTCGACGTTAGATTTTCCGATCGGATTCGGTTCCGCTGCGGCGCCGACGATGGTACGACGTGCCGCGAGCCGTCGTCGCGTTCATGAATTGTTTTTCCTCTTCGACCGCAAAAGGAACGGTTTTTTTTTTTTTTATCCATGACTTGCAACCCTTATGATAAAAATAAAAAATTAAGCCCTGAATTTCACCCTTCGTTTTTATTCCGTTCGCGTAATGAATTAGCGTTTTTTCAATTACTCTCTGTCTGTTATTTTTTTTGTGTGTGCGTGCGTGTGCGTCGCTCTTTCTCACTGTACGCGCTCCGTCTTTCTCATTTCCACCCTAAGAATATTATTACCCGGTAAATAATAGAAATTTCATGAACAATAATTTCACCCCGAGCGCTATGCTCTGTATACGTATACCGAGGGTAGAAAATTAAATACGGAAAAAATAAAATAAAACTCGAGGACCGTTGAATTTTCGAGGGGCAATTGTCGGCGGTCGTGGAACGGGAGCGCGGTGCGAGTGGTTACGAAATTTCGGGAAAACTCTCGTTGCTCAGATTTTCTCCGGACACGTAACCGCGTGTAACGAGTACGCAGCCCTCGACCGGCCCACGAAAGGGTGCGTCCGACATGTCGCACACGTCGCCGTACAACAATGCGTGTGTTTATTGCCGACCACAACACTCCCCGGAAGAAGGGCACCGCAGCCACCAAAGGCTGACCAAGCTAACCAAGGGTCACTGATGTTCCTTTTATGCAACGCAATAAGCATAATGTGCAATAGGGATCCGTGTACCGGTCCAAATAACGTTGCAGTAGAAACCCCGTGCAGCAGGGGCGTATTAAACACAGGGTGTATTAATACAGAATGTATTTTTTCTCGGGAGACTTTTGCGAAACTATGCGCACCAAAAGAACTGCCCGTAGTCGTACAACATTGGACGAAATAAACTTTAATACTTTTATCCACATTTAGTAAAAAAATTTAAAAAATCGACGGATTCGCTGCGTACAACGTGTAATAATAATAATAATAATAATAACAAGCGAAGATCGTTTGCTCTGGTCAACTCTGGTGAAACGTTCGATGACGATCCGGATGAGGAGACCTCACACCTCCGAGCAGAGCCGCGTTTAACGGGGGGGCAACTGCCCCGGAACGGCAAAAAGGTTCAACATAAAATAAAAAATATACAATTATAATTTTTCTTGTATGATGACTGTATGTCATCGCTTTCAATATTAAAAATAGAAGATGATCTTTTTAAACAGACTTATTGATCAGAAACTATCCACCAGTTTGCGACCATTAAATCAAGGAAAAAATTAATGTAAAAGAAGAGTAGTGAAAAAAGTAAAGAATAATTATATTTTGTCACATTTGGTAATTTTTTTAAATTTATATTCCAGGTATAATTAATAATTATAAAATTTAAATATAAAAAATAATGTGCTATTTAAAATACACATAGTATAGATATAAGTAATTTATAAATGTATTGCTCTTGCATAGTACACTTCTATCCTATCCGTTAATACGCTATTGATTGTAGTTCGGTGTATTTAATTTTGAGTGGTAATTTTCCTAAGGGCGGCTACATAGCTTAACGCGACACTGCCTCCGGGTCCACCGATGGTCGTGAGTCGAGGATGATATGCTGAACCCGGTGAACCGCGGGGACGACGTGGAGGAGGCGAAAAGAAAAACACGATTCGGACTCGAGTCGGCCGCGACTTTTGTACGAAAATAATGTACGATAATGGTGCATGGGCACCCTTTGAAGTCACGAAATCGTAATGCGTTCCGTTTGAAAGTGGAACTTTGCGAAAGCGTCCGGTTAGGACGACTGCGCACGCGATCCAATCACGCATCCACACGTAAGTGATTGTACGCGTACGCGTACCAGAACATATTTTAAGTAATTTTCACTGGGTGAATTGTCTATCAGAATACGAACATACAAGGAAAATCAACTCCTGTCACTACAGTCGTTATGAGGACGTGTTGGTCAGTGGCACAATCATCCACCACTGTCGAGTCGTCGAGAGAGTGGGGCAGGGAGGGCTAGAGCCCCGGGGCCCGTACGTCTAAAAGGGCCCGTCGTTTCGGCCTTGTATACAATGTTTTTGTTGTACCAAAGCATGTACAAGTGGTCTTGGTGCGTCTTGGTCAAACAATCGTAAAGGGAAGGGGGCTCGGAACCCCCACAGCCCCGTGACCCTCAGAATTTCTCGCTGGCCCAACCACTGGGTAGCATTCAATTATCATTGGTGGGGGGGGGGCACAAGCGCCATGTACTTTGTATGTTAAAACATGGTTTGATACGTACGCCGTTGTGTGATCGTTTTCGTCCGATCGTAAACGTACCGGCGTATTCAGCGCGTGTTCCGCCCGTGCACGTCGTTTCGGACCATATTCAGCCGCGGCCAAAAGTAATGCGACACGTATAAATAACGACGCGCGTTGTTGTTGTGATCTACGCGTTTGACGTTCAGCTGTCAGATCGCGGGATCTCATCGGAACGAAATTCGCTCACCCAACAACGGAACACCTGGAATTCTATTTCGATCGTTGGTGTACTCGAAATAGCTCGAAATTACTCGGCCACTTGTATTCACATTCGTATGTATTTCCCGTTCGTCCAGAGGATTCAAATTCGGCCACTAATGCACTTTTATATCGTAACAGGGATCAGATATAATTGTTGTCGAACAGTTTGTTTGCACTTCGGCAGGACCACGGCGCTTCCTTCGTCTTCCCTTACACCCGCCCGGCCAACATTAATCTCAGCCGTGCCGCGATCGATGACAAAATTTCCGCAGAAATCGAACGTGCACGGTACGCATTATCATTGATTTTATAATTTTATGTTATAAAATCAATGGTATTATAAATATATTAAATGATTAAATGTAGGACACGAGTAATCCACACGAAGATAAGACCACGGGATATTTTAATCGCAAGCGATTATCTTGATTGTTCAACAACTCATTATCACACCGTGTCAGAACTATACGTGTGACTAATGCTCGGCGAATGTTAAACATTTTTCCGTTGGCTCCAAAGTATTTTGGCCGCGTGATTCATAACCTGCGCGCGCAAACCCATTATCGACGTTAAGTGCAGAACGATTTCGGCGAGCATTATGTTACGTTATTGCCGGTCGTTTCGACGACCAAGTGCCGCAGGTACGCGATCGCGGCGATGATAATAGATAAATATTTAACGTACCCGATGTTCGCGAGCAAATTGTGACGGACTGTTGAAAAACGATAACGATCACTGTTTTTCGCTTTTTGTCGTTTGGGTCCGATTTTCGATGTTAACCGGCGCCCACGGGCAGGTTTAAGGGGTTGGCTAAGAGGGCATTAGCCTCCCTCCCTTGGGACTAAGTTATCTATTTTACAAAGTAAAGTATTATTATATATTAATAATTATAATAAAATATCATCAATGGTCATTGATGAATATGGTAACTATTTTATATATTTTTTTTTATAAATAAATAGCTCACTTTTGTTGTTGATTATATGTGTTAACCTATATTTTAAAATGGTTTCAGATGAAAATTGATACCAATAATGTAACTATTTAAACTTTGTCATTATTGTGAAAAAAATGACTTACTTATAAAGGACTCAAAAACATACTCTGTAATTTAAAATTTTATATAAATTTAAAAAAACCAACTAACTAAATTCTTAAACCTTCATTAGCCCCTCTCTTGGTTAGTGATAAAACCCGCCCTTGCCAGTGCGCGGAGCACATGGATATTACGGGTGTAATACGATGTGCACGTCGGGAGAAACGGTCTCTGGGCAGAATGTCCATGCGTCGACGTACGATTCCGAAATCGGAAACGGTCAATACGGTTGCGGGGGCCGCGCGCCAAGAGTTGTTGGATCGTCGAGCGAGGGTGTCCGAAGGGACTTGCACGCGCGGTACGTGTGTACGCAAAGAGTACGGCGAAAGGAAAACATAATATTCGTTCCCGCGGGTAATTTTTCGAAAATTCACTCTATACCCTGCCGAAGGGTATTATTATTATTATTATTATTATTTTATTATTATTATTATTACTACTACTATCCATAAATAATCTATTGAACCTTCCTGGTCGGGGAATTGGGTTCCTATTGCACACAATAACGTGCGATATTGTGCATATAAAGCTCAAGAGACATCACGTCTCGTGATACGTCCGTTTACGATGTACTTGCACACGCGACCGATGACGAGGTGATGTACGATTTATACGCAGAACGAATGTTCGGTTAATATTATTTGTTATTGTTAAAATTCATAAAATGTACCGTTCGGTCGGGCGTGGAGTTGTTCTAAATGGCCAGAGATTAATTTTATATTATATTATCTATTTTTTTGACGGCCTTGGAAACCAATTTTTTTTTTAATTGTCTATTTTTTCTGTGGTAGGTTTGTCGATTGTACATTCTTAAGTTAACGCTGTCGGCTTTCTTTCCAAAAGGGTCTAAAAAAAAAAAAACCAAAAAAGACATATATGCCTTCTACGCGCGCCTATGTATTTAGGCGCCTATATACTGTTATTATAACACATCTATTAGTCCGTAAATAGCCATAGGGGATTTTGGGTTTGGATGTTAAAACCCTTATACATCGCTTTTATAGGTATAACATTTTTATTGCTTCGTGTAAGATTTTTTGATCAAAATGCCCATGTTATGTAATTATAAATCCAGTTAAATTTCCTTCCGAAGGGGCGTACGAAAATATTTCTTAATTTTAGTTTATTGACAGTTTCCATGTTTATCGAGTCGTGTAATGTGTATACCATTATTTCATGTAGTACATAATAACGTTGTAGAGTACACGCATTATGTACCTACATCTCGTGCAATATTTAATAATCACTATTATGACTGCGATCGCACCTCTGCGGCAACAACATATTTTACAATAGATGGCACACAAAAACGGTGTTCGCGCTTTAATAAAACCTTTAAAATAGATCCGGTGGATCGTGGATCATACAAATCGTAATGACTTCTGACCTAATAATCAGGCACGAACGCCGAATCTAATATTAAAGATGTGATAAGGTGCGTATTTTCCGTCGACGTTTAGACTTTTACGGATTTCAGACATGTCTGGCAGCCGACCTCGTCCCACCTCGATAAATGTACTATCAACATTGCTGTACGTCCTACCTGGTTTCGTTTTTTTAATCGGCCGACTCGTCTGCTGCTGCGAAAAAAAAAACATATGCCGTCATCGGTGTAATATAATATACATGTATACGTTATAATAATAATAATATGAAGATTAGTTGTATTGTGTTGTCCGCCGACAAACGGAAAAACGATTCCGATAGCGTTTTCGATAAATCATTTTTGCGCAACGCGTAAACCTGATCGGAGTTTCGTAAACTTGTGTGCCCGCGTCTCTTCTGTCTTACGACGGACCGCCGTCGCCGCCGCAAACGCTGTCCGTTCATAATTTGAATATATATATATTATGCGTGCGCATAAACGTGTTACATATTTCCGTACGAAGACGACCCGATTCGTTTGATTCATCGCATTGGAGTTGTAATATTATTATAAACAATTAATAATCGGCCAAATGTCTGTGAAAGAAATCGGATAATGTCAAGGCTTCAATGTTATTATGCGAATTCCGTGTCTTCGTGCGTGGGAGCGTGTCGTGTTCCCTGGGTGTTGTTCCCAGAACGCCGTCAGCGAGTCCGATTTCGATTTTCAGTTTCGGAGTTGTCGTTTGGTTTCATGTCGTCTCCTACACAACGTGCGTACATTATCCATGGAAGTTCTCCAACTAGACGTTTCTGTGAACCATAAGTATTTTTTCCCACACGCCGTCAATTTTTCCATTGCAACACATTAGCACGTCTAACATTAATTCTATTAAAATATAACTATAGCACGGGGACGAACGATTCGTACGGTCTACGAGTCCAAGCCCGCGTTCGTCAAGAATCCAGGCCCCTCAAATTTTTCTCAAAGGAGAGCTTCCTCGCGATCCGTCAAACAAATGGATCCGCGTATTACCGTATTACCGTTGATTTATCGATACAATTAACCGGTAAACTAACGTATTATTTAGGAAGAAATAAAAATACGTTTGAAATACTGTGGTACGATTATAAAACTTACGGTAAACGAACCTTATGGATATTGTACCGTGCGCAAACTTAGGTGGACTTGTATTGTTAATTTTTTCTCGCACATTACTTTGCCAACAGTACACTCATCATCATTCATTTGACAACGTCACGTTTACTTTTGAACTATAAAAAAAAAACGTAAACACGATTTAACAATCGATCGGATTAATTTGCAATGCTCGAGACCGACGTATATTTATGGGTACATTGGTTGACACATGACGTATTGTCATTACTATTGAACCGTTAATCGATTTCCGACGATATTTCGGACGGGATGAATCCGCACGAATTTTCTTCGTTTAAACCGTACACTTCCCACGAACAGTGGTTCTTCCCCTCCACGGTTCGAATTAGTTCCCAGATCGAGCTCCGATCGCGGTGAAGTCGGTGGAAGCGTGAGGAAAGCTTGGTTAAGGAGTGTTCGTCGTTGCTCCGGACAGAAAATCAGTCGGAAGATGACTTGAACACGTGTAAAACACACAAATGTGTCGGAAGGGACGCGCGCACGTTGTATGGTTTCCGCGCCGCAGAGATGTTAGTGAGTCGGTCCTGACGTGCATGCACTTATAAAATTGTTTATCATCGACGACGGTTCGAAATATAGTTATAGTATACATTTAGTTACATAATAACACGGATAAACATAGATCTCTACGTACAACTAATAAATTAATATGTATCTACACATGGGCCACGTAAAATTTTGCACCCGGCCCCGAAAACTGTCAAGTTCGGCACTGCAAGGGATGTGCAGAAAGTGCAATCGTACAGGGCCTCGCCCTTCTATTTCGTAGTGTATTTAGATCCGGGACCTCGAGTTTACGATTTGCACAGGGCCTCGCAAATCATAGCGCTGGCACTGGGTACGTTGCATTGCGTCACACCGCGCAGTCCTTGAGTGTCGCGTACACTTATCGATATCGACAACGAACCCAAAACGTCCGAGAATGAAACCGTGAACTAGTATCTACTCGCGGAGCACATAAACGCACGTATACCCGTATAATTGTTTTCTCTTGTGCTTATTATTATTGTTGTTATTTGATACGTACACCGATGCAGGCGTCAAGATGGCCATCCCGTTTCGCCAAACTGTTGTCGATGACAAACGGACCGAAAACTTATACGTATAAAACGGTGTACGAACATATTATTGAGTTTCGTCCCGCCCGTCGAACATTAATGTAATAAATGAATAATAAATGTATTAGTTGACAATGTTGAAACGTTTTGACGCACCGATAGATAAATGTCGGGAAAACGTCATACTACGATCTGTTCGTGCACGCGCGAACGCGAATAGAACTTTTTTCCGTCTCGGAACCACGGAGGACCGAAAATCGATTCGGTTCGCTTTGGGGACGAGTGTACGAAGAAAATTTCGTACGTGCTTCGCAACCCCTACCGGCCGTCCGTCATCGTTTTACACGGTGGTGGCTTAATGCAAAAACTAATGCTCTTCCCATATGTATGTATGTATATATATATATATCTCCTGGTCTCACCCTTTCTGTCATCACCACTACTACCCCCGCCACCACCACCGCCGCCGCCGGATTCCACAGACATTTTTATTGTTATTATCAAGTTTTATATTATTATTAGTCTTGCCTCTGCCGTCTCCTCTGCAACGTGTATACAATAATATATATATGTAAATACAGACGAACCCAAATGAAATATTCGACGGCAATAATATTCCATCCCCCGATTCCGTACACTTCACACGCGTTCGACACCGACAAAAACGATGCGTCTTGCAGGCTAACAAATATCGCGCGTTTCGTGTGGAAAGCAGAAGGAACGGGCACGATGATTTCTTTTACGATACGGAAAGCTATACAAACGGATCGCCGTCGCACCGCCGCGCCGTATTATAATTTACAACACTGGTTTGTTTTTTTTTTTTTCGTATAACGTTTAAATCTACTGCGGTGCGTTCGGCACAGCTCTGCGTCGATGATGCACATCATTGCTGTGTACATTACGTAAAAACGAAACGCGTACCCGTCGATCAAAAAAGACGAAAATCCAATTAAAAAAGCCGAATAAACATGTAATACACTCGAAACGCGTACTTCGCGCACGTAATTGATTTGATAATTATAAGATTTCAAACGGTTTACGATTTAAAAAAAAAAAAAGAGGCCATATATTTCAATAACGGTCATAATTATATCCATTAATCGATTGTGTTTGTTCGGTGAATGAATGTGTAATTAACATCGTACGTACACCGCGAAAACTTCATATCGATTCGGCGGCGTTCGTTACATCGGTTGAACGGGCAACGTTGATCATGATTTATAACCGCAATTACGTGCATTTCATTAAAGTTCGCCGACGGGATGCCAGAGACGGAAACGTAAATAAAACGCGTTAACACATACAACGGTTACGCACGTGTACAAGTTCGCGACGGACAATCCGTAACAAAGGTGTTAAGGTTGTCCTTGTGTTTCAAGACAGATCAAGCACCCAGAAGCCCGCACGTGTACGCCGGTTACGATTTTTGTACCCCAGTGTTTCGGGGGCAACAGTAGCGTTTCGTTTCGGTAAATATTATTCGTGTTTTCTCTTACCGCGAGCAAAAGGAATTCGGATTCGGATTGACGAGAAAAAAAAACCAACACAATATGTTTCATTGACGATGACGGTTTAATCGTGCCGGTCGGGAAATGCGCGTGTAAATGAAAACGACGTGCTGCGGCGGCGTTGGGGTAATCTCCACGGACACCCCTCAACTACACACGCGTGTATAACATATACGTGTGTACTATTTGCTATATAAAATATATATATACACACGAGTAGATACAAGGGGTTAGAGCGCCTTATTGTTGTTTTTGTTGTTGTTGTTGACGTTCATGATGCATTCGATAGGACCTTGAAGTATGAAAATCGATTCACGGGTAAAAATCGGTTTTCGTCGGTCCGACACCCGTTGAAATACGTTCTGTCATGTAATCATTACTGGAGGCCAGAACAATATTCAAATATTTTAATCCTTTTAAAACCACCAAACCGGGATGATAATATTTACTTAAAAAGTGGAAAATATTCTTTCGGCGTTCGATTAAAAATCATAATAATTTATGCAAAAAGTGTGCTTTCATATGCAAAGGAATAAAATGCATAATACAAGAAAACTGATAGGTATTGATAAAAAAATAATGCGGCTCCAAAAAAATATTTGAACCCAAGCAACATTTCACCCGTGTGATAACATTGATTTCGTATTTACAATCACGAAAATGTTCGAAAACGTTTGACAACAATATTTTGTACCGTATCGGTACGACGCGTTCCATTGAAACGATTTTAGATCACGGTTTCGCGGTCATGCCGATGTACCGGGGTACTTACCGGGGGTGCTACGGGGTACACTGTCCTCGAAATACGATCCTTGGACTTCAGTGTGGTCCTGCAGTGTTTGCGCGACAACGGTGACGACCCGACGGGTTTTACGAGCGTGATATGATGTATAGTTTTTCCCTTCGCTTTTTTATTGCGTTTTTCGTGATTTGTGGACACGCACGCGTTCCACGCACGTATAACGTAATACGGCGATTAGATCTGCAAACGCGTTTTCCGAATGGTCGTCGTGTAAGTGCATATATGCTGTTTCTCGTCGACCAAAAGAGCAAAAGAGAAGAGGAGAAAAAAGTTGATGATTTATTTGCAGCCGGCACGATGTCGCGCGTGTGAACAATTTGAACGGACGACGATAAAAAACAATAAAACCCTAAAAAGTTTACAACGTTCAAGTGTTTTAGTTGCATCGCGACGACGATGGCGACGAAGGCACGACAACTTCTCGTCCGGGTAAATTATTATCTCGTGCGCATTATGTATGTACGTTAATGGAGCGAAAAACTCGGGCGAGCGAGAAAGAGAACGACGATAATTCATACGGCTACGGACCACGTATTCGGGATTTTTCGAATGCGGACTGTATGCGTTTTACTTAACGCTAATACATTGTACTCGTAACCGTATACTCCAGTGGACACAAATTTAAATGTTATTGAATTAATTATAACCATTACAGTATCATTACGAAGAATAAAAAGTAAAAGTGCATAAATATAAATATATTTACTCGGTGGGGGTGGGGAGGGGATTAATTTCCATAATCGTATCTCCGTCAAATGAATCGTGGTGCCTGTTGTAGGTGGGTGGAGGTTGCAATTAACATTTTTTTAAAACTGAATACATGCATTTTAATCAGCTTTTACAATAAATAACACTTTTCTTTAAAATTGATTGAATAAAAACATCTATTTGGACGAATCACCATATTTACTACACAAGGCAATATTATAAATATATAAAAATATAATATAAATCAATTATTTGAATTGGTTCACTAAATACTGCAAGGAGTTTCGTAGAGATGAAATCATCGCTATATTGTAAATATCCTTTCACAGCTTGTATGTATACATGACCATAATGAGGTAAGGAATAGGGGCGTTAAGTGCCCCTAAAGATTTCTTTATAATTCTTGAACTGTTTGGGGAATTTTAAAAATTGCTTACTGAACTTGATGGATTATGTAATACTATTATTTAATAGATACTTTTATTAATTTAAAAAAAAAAAAAATACGCATAATGTTGTATATTATAATTGATTCGTTGATTATTGATTACGAATCATAATTCATGACTAATAAATTAAATTAGAAATAATTTGTTATCGAAAACCTTCTACGTTGGAGTGTCTTATAAGACACACTTAAAAAGTCACAAAAGCTTGTAAGCTTAAAGAACTGTTTGATAAAAAGTAAATATTTTGTTCATATATTTCTTCATATCAGCAGTGCCGCAAAAACCGGGTGTGCAGAGAGTGTCGTGCACACGGGCCCCAAGGCTTACATACATTTGGGCCCCCCCTAGTCTCAGCCAAAAATAATCTACACTTTACAAACAATTATTTAATAATATTATATTATTATTTTATGATGAAAAGAAACTTTTTTAAAATTCAGGTAAGGATGTTATAATAGAGTTTAGTTAAGTTTAGTTAAGAGTGATTTAGAGTAATATAATATTTATTTAACAATGAGTCCATTGAGTATTTGAGTAGGCATACAACATAACTACTTAAACTACTTAAATAAATGTACTACATAAATATGTGGTGAAGTATAATATACAACAGTTGTAGGTATTTAATTCGATATATATACATATATCATACACTAACTAATGTGAAACGTGTTTTAAAATCTAAAAAAATTGATACTTATAAACAAGACGTACAACAAAAATAAATCCTAGGAAGGGGCTAATATAATTACCGCACACAGGCCTCCTGTTCTGTAGTTGCGGCACTGCATATCAGTATCATATTAAACTTTTCTTATGATTATTATAGGTTATAATTATATTCATGATTTATTAATATTTATCGGTAATAATTTGAAATATATGAACGTAACAGTTTTCGTTAGCGTAATTCGATTTTAGTCAGAAGTTGTTTTTATTTATTTGTGATCGTAGCATAACGTATGCATTTCCAACATTTGAGGTCTGGTTAAACTTGCGCATGTATTAAATACGGATAAATTAACCTTTCAGAGCGTTGTATTAATTAAAAAAATAAAAAGCATATAACTTTACGATCAAATCCAGTAAATATTTTTTCTTAAAATCTACTCGGGCCATCGGATTTCGTTAAAAAATCACTAGTTAGGTTCTTATGAAATTGAAAACAATAAAATATATACGAAAGAAACTGAGCATTGTTGCAAAATAAAGTTAAATAATAATTGAATAACGTGTATGAATAATAATGAATACAATATGATGCAAGCCTGCCGGGCGCCGGCTGAAGTGGCGTTATTTACGTATACATTACGTGCATAAACTCAAAATTCGATTCATAAAACGCACTCTTATAAGCAGGGTTTAAAATGACAAAAAAAGGGCGGAGGGACTGTAATCGGTTTATCATTCTCAACGTTCCACATAATCCCAAGCAATTACTAGGTAATTAAATATAAATAGGTAAATATGTTCATGAGGTATTGTTAGGGAACAATTTTTTTCACAAACCATTCGTGTGCTGTAGAAATGTATAAGTTTGTAAATTGCTTATTTATTGTTTTCAACAACATATTGTTAAAGTATAAGTATTATTAATGAAATAAAATAAATTTGAAAAACTTATATACAAGTACAACACGTTGTTATATAATTCACAATTTATGAATAATATATGTTGGTTTTTTTTTGGCGAAACATTGTTTAACACCGCAAATCGCAAAGCCAATTTTTCAATCGTTTTATTGTGCACGATATTTTCAACGAACAGTCGAACGTTTCAGTAAACTTTTCGGAGAAATGTTAAAAGGAACGCTTTTTAAGTGCTGCGAGAGTAAGGGAGACCGGGTCCCCAAGCGTTCACCCCGCTTCAAGCCCTGTATACAAGAGTGCGTTTTTATGATTCGAATTTTGAGTGCACGCACTAGGCGCACTTGACGTATTTTCACTAACATTTAATAGCGCGATAACATATACATTCAACGCGTACGTGTTATTAACAGTAACACCTTCGGTTCGCCGGGCGTAGACGAATACAGCAGACGTGTTCGAACGTTGCGCACGACGCACGTCCGAAAGCGAAAGAAAAAAACACGACGCGATACATTTCGCGGCGACGGCGAGTCACCACCACTCGCGCAGTTCATAAACTGCGTCGTAATTATATCGCGCAACAACGACTATAAGTGTAATAATATTCCGAAGCGGTTTCCAATCACACCGAACCACCTGCGCGCGTTGCACATATTGTTGTACACCTATTTTTATGCGCCGGTCGTTTAAGGCGTTATCCGGCATTCGATAACGTTCAATTTCCAAGTCTATTTTCGGTAACTTCCGGCCGCGGAAGATTCGGTCGTTCCGGGAACAGAGATACCATAAACAGTTTCCTGTCGCCGATCGATACGGGTAAATTATGTACGTCATTTAGTATACTACAGCACTATTGATGATAATGTGCATCAATGGACGAGATTGATACAATAAACGTGGTGCGCGCGCGCGTTATGATTCGTAAAATCCGAATGGTAAAAACGGTCATTAGTAGAGCCCGGATTTATATGCATTTGCACGTTTCTACTAAGTGTATGGAGGTTTAAAATGACCACGATTCGTATCGCACCGGATTTAAACACCAAATTCTATATTGCATACTTCGCGTATTACAAGGGTTATTGCTCATTTGTTCGTAAATGTAAATAACATGCATATTTAATGGGTTTTTAATAAATTAAAATTGTTCGTATTTTTTTTAAGTTTTCTATTCGTTTTTTGAGAGTAGGTAACTTCGAATAATCAAAAATGTTTATTTTTGGTTTTATTTTTTTATTTGTATTCTCGTTTTTAAGTTTCTTAAAATTTGTAGATTGATTTAAATGATTTGAAATATTAAACTGTGGAAATTATTATTTTTTTTTTGTTTTTGATAAAATATTTAGAATTCTATTTGGTATAAAAGTGTGGTTTTTAAAAAAAAAAACACATTTTATGAAGTATAATTGCATATTTAGGCACTTTTTCATTGCATATTTGCATCATATTTGATACTTTTTAAATGCATATTAATCCTGGCTCCAGTCATTAGTTATTTATCATGAACGTGAAGTGCGTGTGATCTTGTTTTCGAGACCGCAGCGCTTTATGCCCATCGGTTTTGGCGCGGCGTCCCCCGGTGTCCCTTTTCGTCACATTTTTTATCGTTTCCAACACATTATAATTCGCTCATTATTTATGACCCGTCGACAAGCCGGATGAGACGACCAGACGGATCGCGACGATTCGTTTTATTTTATGCGGCTCAGCCGGAGGAGAGGAGACTGCGACAATGCATTGCGCCGCAGAAAATAACGTTAGCAAATATTTTGATCGGGAGGGGAGGGGAGGGACAATAAAACACATACACTAGCGAAAATCTTTCTTCTCTTCTCTACATCGCGATGTAGAATGAGCTGTGCCGCAATTTATTTGCATGGATGCATGTGGCACCATGATGGCCGGAACACAATTACGTTACACATGTTTATACATGTACGCTGGGAGAAGTTGTTTTATTTGGTACAGTTTTTCTGGCAATAAAATTATTTTACGAGTTTTATCATATTGTCCAGGGGGGGAAGACGTTTCCGTCCGCATTTACTACAACAATCATAATCTTTTGACCATGTAGCTGCCGTCACCGAACAATTAAACGTTCATATCATGAGCCAAGTAAATAATATTTTCTGTATGAACACGGATTATCGTTGCAACGCGCTTCCGGCGCAAGAAAATTAAATCATATGCTCGTACGTTTTTTACCGGTTCGCCGGGTCGAAATCGGTGTTTTACCGGAGCCGACCGAAAACTGGTGCGGTTGTTGATTTTGGGCGGCAGCCACGGGGTTCCCGCCGAAAATCCGCCGGCGTTTCCCGCGCTAGAGACGTGCACGAGGACGCGCGGCGTACGTCGGCACGCCGGCGCGCGCGTGTGTGTAATCTCACCGGGTGAGTCGGCGGCGGGCAGACGCGGCGGCGGCGGCGGCGGCGGTGGGGGTTAGCCGGCCGGCGTGCGACGGAGAGAGAGAGACCGGGTAACGGTGAGCGGAACGGGGGACGTGTCGGCGGCGCGCACACGGACACGAACGCCGACACACACGGGCGCATGCCGACACGCGCCCGCACGCGCACCAGCCGGGCGTCGGCACGCACGCGCGCGCACCGAC
>NW_020273076.1:3743595-3744588 GCF_003268045.1 Sipha flava
AGCACCGACGTGTGCGTGCGCGCGCGCTCCCGCCTGCCCGTCCGTCCGTACGCGCGCGCGCGCGCTCCCGTGTGTGTGTGTGTGACCGTACTGACACCTCGCCCCGCATCAGTCCTTTTACGGAGACTGTTTCGTACGCACTTGTATTGCCCGCGCGCACCACGCACGCACACCGCTCTCGTGCGCGCACACCAGTCAGTAACGACCACCGCGCGCACAGTCTTTTCCGCACCGGCGCCGGTAGTGAACGTGTTCGCGAGTGCGATTTTCAAAAAATACTACTACACCACCCGCTACGGTTTTTTTTTTTTTTACTACAAGTTTCCGTTTTTTTTTCTCTCACACGTTGTGTTTCGCAGTCGTTTTATCATCGGTTTTTAAATATAATTACGTCCGTCGTGCGTCTCCGATCAGCGAAACATTGCCGTTCTTCCATTATTATTATTATTGTTTTTATTATCAGTAACATTGTTGTTCGCGAGCGCCGTCCCGTCGATGGATATTAATTTTTGTAACTAACGTGCCGTGTGTTTTTGTAAGATTTTTCACAACGCGTTTTGGATTTTCGACCGGTGGATCCCTAACGTTTGTAATTTTTTTTTCCCCGGCAAAATTGCCGCCTTCGGGAACCGAGAGGATAAGTGCGTGTGTTCGCGACACGCCGAGTGAACGTAGAGAACGACCGCTGGGATTACGCGGACTAAAATCACGTTGCCGGGTAAGTCTTTTTTTTTACATTTTTTTTTTTTTTTGTCGCAAAGCGAAAATACGGCGGCAGCGCACGTTTCGGTGTTTCCCGCCAGCCGGCGGCGGTACCGGCCGTTGGCGCGACCAACGTGGCGCGCGCGTTGGGCGTATGCCGGCCGGCGTCGGTGACGCGCCGGCGCGCTAGCCGCCCTTCACTTTCGCGCGCGCCCGGTTATCGAACCTTTTTTCTCCCTCCTTGCGCCGTCGCCTCCTTAACAGCCGTCTTCGCGCCCAACCCCCTCTCCC
>NW_020273076.1:3744598-3753035 GCF_003268045.1 Sipha flava
TATCATCGGTTTTTAAATATAATTACGTCCGTCGTGCGTCTCCGATCAGCGAAACATTGCCGTTCTTCCATTATTATTATTATTGTTTTTATTATCAGTAACATTGTTGTTCGCGAGCGCCGTCCCGTCGATGGATATTAATTTTTGTAACTAACGTGCCGTGTGTTTTTGTAAGATTTTTCACAACGCGTTTTGGATTTTCGACCGGTGGATCCCTAACGTTTGTAATTTTTTTTTCCCCGGCAAAATTGCCGCCTTCGGGAACCGAGAGGATAAGTGCGTGTGTTCGCGACACGCCGAGTGAACGTAGAGAACGACCGCTGGGATTACGCGGACTAAAATCACGTTGCCGGGTGCCGCCAACATGGTGAACCCGAGCACGGAATCCATACTGAACCAGATGACCAACCTGGCCATGGACATCGCCATGGACTACGTGTTGCCGGCGTCGCCGATGAGCGACGTCTGCAAGAGCGACCTGTACGAGTTCGAACGCGAAGTGGTTGCGGCCGCCAGCAGCAGCGTTAATCTGCTCAGCAGTTTGGTGGCCAGCACCGTGGGAACGGCGAACGGCTGCTGCGGCCGGCCTCCCACGAACTTGTGCAAAAAGAACAGCTACATGGGCGCGGCGGGTTGCGACTCGTGCGACGCGTGCACGGCCAGGCATGCCGCGGACTCAACGCCGGGCAGAAGCTGCAGCGGGTCACCATCGTCCGCGGGATCGTACACGCCGTCTTCCACGTCCTCGTCGCCGTCCGCGCACCAAACGCCGCCGCAGCAGCAGCAGCAGCAACCGCCGCAGACGGCCGAGACGACGATGGACATCAGCTGGTGTCAGTTCGACGGGTGCGAGTTCGACACGGCCGACAACAGTTACCTGGACATATGCGAGTGGATATTCTACGCGGACCGGTACGCGCTGACCGACGAGAATCGCGAGAAGGTGCAAAAAGCGTTCCAAATGGTGCCGCCCGGTGAGGTGACGGGTTACGTGGCCGGGCCGCCGCCGTCCGTGGCTCTGCCGCAGCAGCAGCAAAAGAACGCCAGGATGGGCGTCTCGTCGACCATCACCACGAACGCGGGCGGCTCCGTGACCATCAAGTCCGAGCCGCTGCACATCAAATCCGAACTGCTCGATATCAAATCCGAACCCGAAGACGACTATTTGTGGACCAGCGACAACCACTTGCAACCGATCATACTGAAAGCCAAACCGAACGCGGACATACTGGAGATCACGGAACTCGATCACAGTTATCTACAATCAAACAGCTGCTCGGCCAGTTCGTCGGCGGCCGCGTCGCCCATCAAACACCACCATCACGCCAACCATTTGGTGGACATGCTGGGATTGGTCACACCGCCCCCGTCCAGATCGCAGTCTTCCGGTGAGTGTTTTCTTATTTATCATCTGCCGACCGCACCGTCTCTTGGTGGTGCGTTCTTCGCGGAACATGATATTGCGCATGCCATTTTTTCACCCCCAAAAATATTGAAAGAAATCGCGCGCGCGTCATGCGTGTGCGGTGGCCGCATAGTGAGCGGGCGTTCGGTCTCGTGTCGTAATTGTTACGACGATTTCGGCGGGCTCTCGCCCGGCACCGTCGTCAGTGTTGCGCAACATGCCGGTGCGGAGCTGCTGCCTCGCGATGAAACGGCGGCGCGCGCACTGCTACCGAGTAGGGGAAAACGCGGCCGACCGGCAGTCTGAAATGCGCGGGTAACGTTGGCCTAGTTCAAGGCCCATCTCCTTCCGCTGCCGGCTTCGTCTGATATTTTTGGTTTTTTTTTTTTTTTCCCCCGTCCACTATTCGTAATACATAAATATTCCCGATCGCTAACGCGCGCGGTTACCCGGTCAACGGTTCATTTTTTTCCCACACGTCGCGCCGCGTCGTCCACACTTTTCGGTTTCATTCTTATTGCTTTCTCCCCCCGACCGTGTTCTTCGGTATTTTCCCTCTCGAAATAGCCCGAGACGTTGATAAATCGTCACCGATCGACGACGACCTGGGCATGCGCGTTTCTTCTTTTTTTTTGATAAAATCTGATTACTCGTGTGTGTGTAGGGTGTAAACGACGATGTAGCGGGGTTTTTTTTTTTATGTTTCGTGAATCAACGTCGTCGTAGTAAATTCCACATGTATACGCGTGTGGGAGTGATAATAATAAAGATATAACAACAATAAACGTACATTATTTCTATTTTTGGCGGTAAAACACAACCGTCGTCGGTATGTCCTCGTCTCTCCCCGTAGCTGGAACGAAATGAAAGAAAAACATTTTTTTTCTTCTCATTCTCGCACGTATAATTTATTACTTTTTTATAAATTACCATCAGATTTCTCCGAATTCTCTCCCACCCGGCGTCATCGTCGTTGGCGGTGGTACGCGCGAATAATATTAGCGTTTCACTTTTGACCGAACAATTTATCTATTGTACATTGTTTCGTGTTTACATTTTTCCCATACAATATTTTAAATATTCTAATCGCTCGTTTATGTCCAAGCATTGAAAACGGGTATAACGAAATCCGATAGACACCATAAATATACTTATGAACTGAAATACATTTTATCTATATTTATAAATGATAATCCTACCAAAATCGTACGATTTACGAACTATCTAAGGTAAACATTTATGCCCAATTATTATTTAATCTATATTAATACTAAATATATTAATATTATCAATATTGATCACTCTCATAAAACGAGAAAAAAAGAATTATTATTAATCTTAATTAAAATTCCATCGCGATTCTTACAATTCTAATTATTGAACGTTTATCATTTAACAAGGAAAACAGTATTAATAATTTTAATGCAAATTACATTTAAACTCTTATGATTGGAATTAATGTTGAACGATTACAAGTAAGAATCGAATCATTTTCATAAATTAGGTCATGCGCGAAACGTTTCGTATTTTTCGTTTTCAAGGTCGAATCACGCGTAACTTGTTTTTGAAATGGAAAAATGTGATTGTTGAATGAGAGAGGCGAAAAATGTATGCGAACGCTGTTTAGCACCACCTCACATTTCTCTCTCAGCTGACCGTCGTCATGTAATCGTGGCGGCGGCGGCGAAGTAGTTATTTACAAGAAAAAAGTAAGAGTGTTCAGGTTCCGCCGCCGCCTCGTCCTGTCGTGCTCGCGCGCAACGGGAATAGTGACGAAGAACGACGACGACGATTCTTATTCCTTCGGTTTCAAAACGGTGCGGTCGACGGCTATCGCGATTTTTATTTTTATTTTTTATCTATGTTATTAAACTTCAAAGCGTTCATAAAAATAGATACAGGAAATCGTTGTGTTTTTCCTCCGCCGACAATAATATAAATAATAATATTATTACCGACATTCCGACGGATTCAGGGTGGGAACGCGTGTTAACGTGGTGGTGTATACTGATAACGACGATCGTCTAAAAATACTATTGCGTAGTAAAACCGTGGTCCAAGAGGGGTTGGTGCGGTGTGCGTGTACGGTTCAAAGTGTGCAGTGAGAGTGATCGCGCGCTAACGGCGGCGGCGGGGCACGACAAATATTTCGGTTTTACGACGATCGATATACGGGCGGCCGTCGTACTCCTCCCGGCCCGTTGGCGGTCGTGGACTTGCCCTTGAACCCTAATCGGGGCCCCACGTTCGCGGCGGACGTGCGCGCGCATCGCGACGGCTACGACTGTACCGCGGCGGCAGAGCAGCGACGTCAGTTTTCCCGGCGGGAGATTTTCCGCGCGCGCGAAAAACGCCCGGCGTCCCCTCCGCGCGCCATTGAGTCGGACGCGCGCGTTGGCGGGAATCGTCGTCCACAACGGCGCGCGTCTCCTGACGACCCTGACGTCACGCCACCGTCGCCGCCCGTTCGATCGATTGCGCTCTCTCCGCCGGCCAGCGTGCGCGTAACGTACGTGCAGTTCGTCGACCCGCGCCCTTGAACGTTACCGCTACGTTTTCCCGCCACGCGGGGAGCCCCTATTTGGAATTTACGTGTTTATTTTTTCATTTTATCATCCTCTCTCCGTTGTTATTGCGCAAAACGAATGTATTACTTTTTTTCTAACCGGGGTTCTTGTGTGGTGGGTATTTTTTCTTTCCGCAGAAGAGGAAGAGATTGATGTGGTCAACGATGGTTGGGACACGCCGGACACGCCGCGCAAGGGCGCCACCATGGCAGACATAATGAAACGCGGCATCGTGAAGAAACGCGACCAACCGGTGACCAAATGGAAGAACACGGTGAAGCGGAAGCACAAAACGACCGCGGCTACAGTGGCTGCGGCGTACCCGATGCCGCCGCCACCCCCGAAGAAACTGTGCGGCGGCGGGGGCCTGTCGCTGTTAGACAGGTTCAAGAAGGACACCAACTGGAAAGACATGGTCATTAAAGACGAGCCGCTGGACGAAGAGCCGGTCGACGAACTGAGTGCAGTCGAGCACGCGATCCTGCGCGCCGAGATCAAAGCGGAACCGTTGGACGGCGACGACGAGGACGACGATTACGACATGGACGCGGACTTTGAGTCATTGATGAAGAATGAACCGGAAGACATATTCGACGACGAGTACGACGATTACGATGATGAAAACGACGATATGGACTGGGACAAGGTGCTGGGCAAGAACATCGGCTTGGACACGTCGTCGTCACCCAACGGTGGTAGCCGCGGGCACAGCAAATCGTCCGGTGGTTCGTCGTCGTGCAGCTCGTCATCGCACACGACGGCCGGTGGTCGGAAGAAGAAGAAAAAGAAGAAGGCAACCAAGATGTCCAAGCAGCAGCAGCAGCTGCACTCGTCGAGCGGCTGCTCTGGCATCGGATCCGGCAAGAGGACCAAGTACGATGGCGGCACGGGCACGTACAGCTACAAGACGAAGCTGATGGACCCGGTGAAACGGGCGCTGCACAACGACCTGGAGAAGTCGCGGCGTGTTGAGACCAGCATGCTGTTCATGAACCTCAGCGAGCAGGTGTCCTTCCTGGATGACAACCGAAAGATACCGTCCAAGCTGAGCATACTGCGCGGCGCCAAGCGGGAGTGCGACCTGATGATGTTGGACGAACGGCGACTGCTGTCCGAGAAGCACGTCATGCAGCAGAAGCAGCGCATGCTCCGGGAACGGCTGTTCGAACTCCGACGGGACCACTACCACCGGCGATACGGTAAGAACAACCCTAAACAACAACAACAACAACAGCAACACCAACAGCAACAGCAGCAGCATTAGTGTTAAAGTTTGTGCGGTTGTGCACGCTGCTGCGGCGTCGGCGGGGGTAGGATTTGACCAGGTCCGAACAACCCCCGACCCGCTGCACGCGCTCTCACCACCTCTATCCCATCACCGAAATTACACACACACAAACACACACGCTACACATCCTCCCGGAGGAGGGGCGATTGTCGCTCGTTCGTTTTTATTTATTTAACTCTTATTTTTTCTCGTTTCAATGAAAGGTTGCTCAAGTACACGTTATGTTATAACTATTTATTATTATTATTATTATCACTCCATATACATTGTGTGTGTGTATATTTTTTTATATATATATATGTATAAATATATACGTAATTTTATTAAATAATATTATCGATATGCAATTGTGTATCATATTACGTATGTGCACGACACGACGTGCACATACGCATAAGATAGAAACATGTAAGTTTAACGCGTCCGTACTGCTGCGCTTAAGTTTATTTTTTCCATGAGTACGTTTTTTCGGTTCGGTATTTTTTTTTTAACATTTCGTTAATTTTTTTCTATATCATAGAAAGTACAATTATTTTTCTACCACCAAATACAGTTCAGAAAAAAAACCTTCGGAAGAATATTATATACATGTATATATATATATTTATAAAATTATTATTAAGAAGGCGTGTGTGTACATACTTAAAATATTTGGTAGTATTATCGACGTACCTTTTCGGAGCTCATCATATTTTATCGAGTTTTTCTTAAATTTTATTTCCCGACCCCGGAACATAATTCGTACCCCCGCGCATACAATTTATGCGCGTCAAATATTCTTGTAAATATAAATGTACAACTGTTAACTACTACATATATATATATATATATATATATATATATATATATATATATGTATTTATAAATATATAAGATTATAATCGTGTAAACCCTTCAGGATATTTGGTATTTTTAAACGTGTAGGCTGCCTACTGAATACATTTGAAAATATTATAAAAAAAAATCGTGAAGTATATAAGGTGTTAAATAAGTTTTGAGATAATATTATCATGTTCCTATTGTACAGTTTTTTTTAAAACATTTTTAACAGATACCTTTAAATGTATAATAATTTTAATGTTACCCATGAATTTAGACGATAAAATAATTTTAATTTGTTTAAGTACGAGTAATTGTTTAGTTATCTAGAATATGCTTTACCCTCCCCACATATTTTAAATGCACAGTACAAAATAGATTAAGATCTTAAGCAGTTAGTAGATAGAACTGGTAGTATTGGTAACTTATTTTTTCTCGTATAGATACTTTTACTCGTTAGTTTTTTTTTTTTTTTTTTTTGTTACGTTTTACCTGATTTCGTTGCATTTCCAAGTTGTGTTTGCGCATTTTTCCTTTATTATTAATTTTATAGTTATTTCATTTTTTAAACTTTTTTTTTGTTCACTAGATGGCACTTAATTTAAACGCACTTGTAAAATAAAATAAAATTTTTTATGTACGTATTACAATATTATTATTATTATTATTATCATTATTATCATTATTATTATTATTATTTTTATTTTTATTATTATTATTATTATTATTATTATTATTATTATTATTATTATTACAATTATTAAAAAAAAAAAAGTAATTTATAATAATGCTAACTTGTACATAACGTTATTAACAAGAACACATACAAATAATAAATGGTAAATAGCTTTTTATATTTATAGATATATGTACGTTCACGTATCTATTTATATACTTCTATGTGTGCATATATTATACATATATATGAATTAAAATAATTGTTATTGCGATTATTTATGATTAATTATTATACCAGCGGAAGTAACAGGCGTGTTCATTAATATTAGGTTTTTTGTTAAAGGAAAAAATAAAGAAATCATAGACATTTTTTAAAAAAATTTTCTCCTACGATACAATTGTGATAAGTGCTATTTTTTATAACTTGTTAAGACTTTGTTTTAGTAGTTAGGCCACAAAGATTTTTTTTTTTTGTTTTTCTCCAAACAACACGTTTCTGCCGTAAAATAATCGTCCCTAAGATTTTTTAAATGTTTTTGGGTTTTTTTTTTTTAACTCTAGTCTTGAGTGCCATCCTCGTTCATAAAATATATTACAAACCCCTCCCTTTTTTCATATTTTAATCGCGCGCGCGAGAGAGACATATTTTTTAAACGCTAACTCTTAATTGGTCGCACATATTTAATTATATATAATATATATTGAGTATATTAACTAAGGAGAAAAAGTAAAATTTAGTGAGACTAATTTTGTATTAGATAATATTATTTTTAATAATTAAGGCTGAACGTGATTGTTAACCAAGTGCTGCATGTACATTTTATTGGAAAATGATATTAAAAATAAAAGTAAAATAAAAATAAATAATAGGTAATAAGAAACATTTTCATCTTAATTCTAAGCCATACATTTACCCTATTTATATTTATCGAATCATAAGTTAAACATATAATATATATTTTTTTTATGTACAGTCTGTGGCATTAGCCTAGAAAGTTGTTAGACTTGCTTTTATCTGTTATAATTTAAGTTTTGTTTTTTTTTTTAACTCTGTAACGAGTGTCAACTTTTCTTTTATGATTATTAATTTATATATTGGTCGAGTTTATTAAGGAAATCAATATGTACCTCTATCGTTTTTACACATGGAATACGAAAAAAAAAATAGTACATAATCAATTTTTTTTTTTTTTTATTATTATTATTTATGTAATATTTTAAAGAAACGATATTTGATATTTTAGAGTCTATGTTTTGTATTTTATTCATACTTATATTAGATAAAAAAAGCAAAAATTAAAAAAAAAATCGTGAAAATCTTATTGGCATTTGTTTTGTTATATTGGAAAAAAAATGTAAACTGGAATGGAAAAAAAAAAAATACGGCGTGTAGCAAAAATAAAAAAAAAATTATCGTTTTTTTTTTTCCAAGATCACCACACTGTTTCCATCTTTTATTTTTCCTACGTGCGTTCCTCGTCGTCGTGTAACGGCCGAAAGGACCGACAAAACGGAACGAGAAAAAGTGATTATGAACGAAAAAGTGCACTGTTGTGTTCCGGTAGCGCAAGAGCAGCCACCGGCGGTCGTATTGGTGCGCGCGCCGGTAGTGATGATATGTATACCTGCGTTGATTTCTTGAATCCGGCTTGAAAAGCGCGCGCGGTCGGTCGGTAGTGG
>NW_020273076.1:3753135-3801693 GCF_003268045.1 Sipha flava
CCGGGCCCCAAAAGTCCTACTCACTTTTCCAGCGACGACGCGAATAACCAACCGGGGTGATGGGGTGGGGGGGACGTACGCGCACCGGTTCGTGTTACGACCTCTCACCGTTCCACTACTTTTATTCCGGAATGTTTCCTCTCTCTCTCTTTTACGCGGCTCTCGTGTTTCGGCGGTATCCCCCCCCCCCCCCCACACACGCGCACACGTGTCGTACGCGCGACGAAATGACGCTCGAAAACTTCGACCGACCACGCTATTTGCATACGAGAGGCTCCGAAAAAAATTGGCGGGGTCCCGGCATTCCTTTGCCGCCGGTGTGTGCGCGCACCGTTGGCGGGGCGACGCGTGAAACGGTACGCGCGCGACGAGTACGACGACAAACGCGCACAGGTAACGACGGACGCGCGCGTCTTCGAATCGCCGCCCGCGTTTGTCCTATGGATACCGGTCCGCGGGCGACTACCGAGTCCGTGTCCCGGGGGTAATCCACTGGTCGGCGAGTAATTCACCGTTGGAGTTTAAAATAATAGATCAATGAGATACGTCCGTGAAGTTGGCCCCCCCACTTTGTCCTATCGAATTCAAACCTTCACCAATATTTTGGAACTAATTTGGAACTATTTGGAACCAACTTTTTAATTAGTTCCAAAATATTGGTAAAGGTTTAAAGTCGATAGAACAAAGTGGGGGGGCTGCGTGAAGTTGGCCCCCCCAACCGAAAATTTCTTATTTCGAGAAAAGGGTGAAGTTCCAAATTATAAAAAATTGGTTCCAAATAGTTCCAAATTAGTTCCAAAATATTGGTGAAGGTTTGAATTCGATAAGACAAAGTGGGGGGGCCAACTTCACGGACGTCAATGAGATCAATGAGAGGTCCAGAGAAAAAAAAATCTTTTCCGAACCCTTACGCTTTAAACGTAGCGGAGTGTAAAAATAACTATCCGATTATTGCAATTGACTTATATTAAAAAATTACAATATTAGAAGTATGAAAATAAAAGTTGACACGGTCCCCCGGAGTATTGCTGCCTTCCGCCGGTTGTCGACCTCCGGAGGTAATCGATTCTCCGGCGCAAGCTGCCGTCACCATATGGAACGGTGTTGGATCCGAATCGTTAAGATGTGTTCGACCGGCAACGATTTCATTCCCGTTTTCTACGGGCTTAGGTTTAACTCTGGATTCTAGAGCTATTAGAACATTTAAGTAACTTATTTATTAATCCATTTATCATATCGACGGACGATCTCCAAAAATATAACCCCAACATGTAATTGGAAATTATTGAACTTCAAAGTTCAGCAGTTTTAAAATGTAAATACAAAAAGTTGTCTGAGATTATAGAATTTTGGAAATGGGTATCAGAGGAAGATTTTCCAGAACTACATAGTCTAGCATTGAAATTGGTTAGTAGATTCGGCTCGACATATTTATGTGAAAAGAGTTCTCGGATGAGTTTTATCAAAAATAAGTACAGAACCAAATTACGAAGAGATAATATCCATAAAACAAATTCAACATTAAACTGTCATAAAAAAAATATCTACTTGTATGAAAAAATCTAAAATTAAAATTTATATTTTATAGAAATAAATAAATATTTTTTAAGGCACATTCTCAATTTTGTATTTATTATTTGGCACAATATAGAAAAAGGTTGGCCATCCCTGCTCTAGAATCATAGACGTTGGAAATATTTCGTACTTACATTCGTGTACAACGTATTCGATTTTTTTTTTTTTTTAGACGATTCAAGAAAAGATACAATTGGTAAAGTCAAACAAATAAATGGACATAGTAATTCAAATAACCATTAAACAAGTAATTAGGTGTTGTATAATAGCTATAATAAATGAATTGTAATAAAAACGATAGAAATCACAAACGGTATATTAAATTCTTCAAACATTGTAATGGGACAAGTTTCAACTACGTGTTTGTATGCAATTCTCCACATTCGCAAAGTCTGCCGTGCCCCATTTATGGAATAGTTGCATCTTCCACTTATTTCATACTTGAATAGTTCGAACACCATCTAGAATATTATGTGGTCGAAAATGTTGCTCGGCACAACGCGTACGTATTTGTGCTCGTATTGAATGGAAAGAAAAATAATAATGCCTGGAATATAGGGGTATAGTATTTGTTTTCCTTACCTCAACAATATGGTTAGTTATATGGTATGGGTTATATGGTTATGGTTAGTTAACAATATCGTAGTTGGTCATGATTAGTAATATTAGAAAAATAAATCGCCACAACTTGAAGTACAGTAGTTTGGTCGTTGTACCCATGTAATCGTAAAAACAGGTCTGAAGGACGAGTGAAAGAAACTGACGAACTAAGTGAAGTGCCCAGGGTTGTTGTCGGGGGCGGGTTAAAGGGAGCAATTACCCCTGGGCTCGTGTAAGATATGACGGTGCTTATTTTGCATAATATGCACACAGCCGTTATATTATCGTATATTTATATCATAACTTTCCACGGAAGTTCTACATTCAATCCTGTACCCGTCAATACACGCATCCTTATCAATTATATATATACGCCTACTAAACCTCTGCCGTTCACGAAAAACAAATAAAAATAATACTAGTACCGATCATGATTGGGTGTCCAGTATTTTTGTTCTTGTATTCTTCCACAATCAATATTATCCGAGTAATTTTCGTTTATGTGATCGTTGCCAACATTTATCTCAGTTTTTCAAAGTATTTATATTTATATTCGTTGGATTTTGATCAAGAGAACGACAGTTATAGGGGTTATTCCTTGTTCTATTACATCATGTAAACAATATTTCTAGACTAAAATGATAATTTATTTCGGGTAAATAATTACCATAATTTTTCATAATAGCGCGGTTGCGCTGGGTCCCTATTTTAAGAATAAATCTCAGGGCTTCCGGGTATCTAGGTGAGCCCGCCAGACTGACACTGAAAGTTGCGATCGTCACATTCCGATACACGTTACATGCACACATAAATATAATAGAAACAATAACTCATGGACGGATTAAATTGATGATCTTTATTTTTTTTTTCATCGTTTTCTGATAACGGGACATTTTAGTGTTACGAAAATTTTCCTGAGGACAACGGGACGAAGATGAATGGAGAACTGGACAGTCCCGTTCGAACCCATACGTATCGACGAAACAATACGAAAGGTTCTGTGTGTGTGTTATTTGATTATAATTAGAGCTCGGATGTTTATAACCAATGTTTCATAAAAATATTTATTATAAAATGTCAAAATATGTAATTATATGCCATAAAATGTATTAAACGTACCTATTTTTTCAACAAATATACGCAAAAAAATGAATTCCAAAAATATATATACTCTTTTGAATGTGTATTACAAAAAAAAAAAAAAAAAACGCAGCTAATAAATAGGAAAAAAAAATTAATTAGTTTTCGATCTATTAAAGTTAAATTTTACATAGGTTAAGCATTTTAAGTGTCAGGATTACACTGTACAACAATAATTTTGCTGATATTTTGAAACTTGAAGGACCTTCGACGATCCGACAAGAAATAGACTGTAAATAATTCCAACGATGATTGATAATTTATAATTATACCGACAATTTTTGATATACTTAATAATTTATAAAATATATGCTACTTAACCTAGAAATAATCGGTGTATGCATTTATACGCTCAAAAATGTCGAATATGCAAAATATTTTTGCATGTTTGCAATCGAGATTTTATGAATCGAATTTTTAACCAGATTAGGGTATAATTCTGGTTGCGCGAAAAAACTATGCCAAGTCGTAATCATCCGAGCTGTAATCATAACGATCGTTTCGGTGTGTGGACGTGTGAATCGTCTGGATCGGGACGACCACCCTGTTAAGAGAAAACCGATCGCGCGCGTCCAACACATCTCGAAAGGTCGAAAGCTCGTACTGAGATTTCCGAAACGTTGTGCGTCCTCGGCGCGGGGCTTCCTCGTCGTCCTGCAACCGACTCCGCCGTCATCGCCGTATCGGTTGCACCTGACCAGAGACGATAAGATGAAATGTGCGCGTCAACGACGAAATATTAAATTACATCGCGATTGCTGCTGTTCCATCCACCCCCCCTCCCGGACGCGGACGCATCGAAGACGCCTCGTTTATTTATAGCGCCGTTGCAAGACGATACGGATACGTGCGCTCAATGGTACCTACTTCAATCGCGAACGGGAAGGGGAAAAAAGCGATTTGCGACGGTAATAAGCAAACTTTACTCGTAACAACGGCAGCGCATAATGGCCCCCGCAAGAAAAAGTCTCTCGTTCGGTCGACCGTACACCGTCTGTGCTGTTCACATACCGTGAGGGGGGGGGGCAAAAGTAACCGAATCTCATATAAAATAAATATTTGCACAACATTGGCGACACATACGTGCCGCGTAGATAATAATCGGCACCCCCCCCTCCCCCTTTACGCAAAGTTTTCGCCATCAAGTGTATTCCAAACGAGTCCTTTTTTTCTCTTTTTTCCCCGATCGCTTGCTCGCGACGCTGCTGCATCTGTAACGCCCGTATTGGGAACCCCTCCCTGGGGCGTCCCCCCCCCCTGGAACTTGGGGTCGGTTTTGGCGAGAATCGCGAGCACGAAACACGTGCAGTACAAAATAGTTCGTTATCGGTAAGGTTAGTTAGCCACAAGACCACGGTCACGGTCACACAAAATTCATGTCGGTCGTATTTCAGTATCGATTTATGGGTTTCGTCGAAACAGTTGATTTTTTCACGTACCCGAGTATCGGTAAAAAGTGGTACCGGCACATGTATTCCCACTTGTTATGCATGTTACGCGGTGTTCAGCCCAGATAACGAAATTAATTATCTAGATAGAATACGGACAATTTTCTAAACAATCATCTGGGTTTGGATTAAGATTATCGTTTTTTTACTTTTATCTAGATACTCTAATAAATATTTTTTGTTTAAAATGCATAAAAAAACAATCATAGACAAATGTTATTATTATTTTACAACTGTCAATTTGAATAAGCAATTTTAAACAGCCGCGAAAGTACATTTATTTCCTTTGTAACCATGTCACTTAAACAATTCTGTACCTAAAATTCGTATACTTAATAATTGCACACGAGTAACCATTAATAATATAATATTATACTGGATAATATATAATTTACTTAAAAGTAAAACTATAAATAACAGATGAGAAAAAACAATTGGTACAGTCTTTATCTAGACATTGCAAATTCAAAACTAACTTTTTAACTCTCAATGGAATTGCAACTTGTAATTGTAAAATATAAGTTTAGTATCTTATGGATATCTTGTTTACACCCATGATTCGTAGGAGTGTATGTTGGACGAAGGATTTACGTAATTACATTATAACCTTTACATAAATAGACAACAACAGTATTTATTTTTGTTTCCCCTAAACCATTTCTTATAATCCCCACACACACACACAGAATCCAAATAATTAACAATATATTTTCAAGTCGATGATATTCCTTATATACTATACAGACACCTGTACCGAGTATTATACGAAGTCCATACTAAGAAACATAACAAAAAAAAACACTTCTTATCATTCATCAGGAATAGTGTATTATAACTATAATGATATTTTGTTTGACCAGTGGCTTACAAAAACTTGCACGATAAAATGAAAAACCAATAGTAGGTACTAAATAAATCAATGAAAACTAGAAATAATTTACTTATCCAGACATATTCATCTGGATAGGTTATAGTAGTTCTGTCTAGCTACGTTATGTAGATAAATGTAAGTATGTGGATACTGGTCAACGCCGACAATATGTGCAATCGGTGTTAGCACTCGGCCTAGCGCGAACAGTACCGTACATCCACATTTCAAATCCGTTCTTATTCGTTTGCATAATTTTTTTGTAAATTTTTCCCGTGACAGTTGTTTATTTATCTATGGAAATCTTACGCTTCCGTGCAATACGGAAATAATAATAACTGCGCTAGGAACAAAAATACTTCGTAAATAATAATTTTGTACGGAAACTTTCGTACGGTTTGGCAGCCGAAAATGCAGGCTCAACACGAATCGACCCCGTCTTAAATGTTCAAAAGATGTCGGGCCGAGGTCCGACCTCAGTATGGGGTTCGGCGCCACCGAGAGTTCTTACAAATGGTATCCGTGTCTTTCTGCGTATACGAATGAACGGTAATAAAATAGCAGCAGGCGATTACGAAACGCGAGTACAGTTTTTCGATGAAATAATCAATGTCCGAGAACGCGAAATGTTTATACGGTATTATGTTATACGGCCGAAGCGAGTGCCTTAAGAAATAGTCGGTCGAGCGCGCAGTCGCCTTTCTTTCTGCCCCGGACAAATAGCGGTCCAGATTGCTCCGCGAGCCGCAGTTGACCGGCCGGGAGGAGAGAACGAATATGATAAGACCAAAAAAACGAATGTTTTAAACCGTTCGTTTGACCCGGACGAAAACTACTTCTCGACGACGCACACGAATACATTATTATTATTACTATCAATAATAATATTAGTATTATTGTTGTTATTACCACTGCGTGTACGATATAATATGACACGTATTACGCACGGACACTGCCATACATATTATACGGGAAGCAGGACCGTAGCCAGAAAATGTCTATTGAGGAGTGAACAGTTTTGGGACTTTGTATCTTTTTCCATAATTTGTTCCCTACGAGAAACTTGTAGAGCCTACATAGGGCTATTTGGCACTAGTTCCGGTTTGATGGTAGGTTAGTTACTTTGAACAGACCCAGTGTTCAATTTTAAGATAACGTTTTCTACAGATATAAGATTTAACATGATAATTGTATATAAGTTATATAATAATCGAAATCATGATAAATTGTATTATCGAATGGTTATCACTAAAGCTCGGATATCTATGGAAAAATATTGTTGAATATGCAAATATTTATGCGCATGAAAATTAAAAAACAATACGGGAAAATTAGGCGAAAATATTATTTCTTATTTGTAAAAAAAAACAATTGCAGATAGATACATTAACTGTATAATTTACTACAATTTACTAACATAGATTACGGAATAAGTAATCATTAATTATCGATACGAACTATGATTATTATATGATATTATTACCTGAAGACATAACTTGTCTTAAATATGAACTAATGGTGTCTTGTGAAATAGAAATAAGTTTTTCCAATACACCATTAGTTCATATTTAAGACAAGTTATGTCTTTAAGTAATAATTCTACAATGGCTTTTTTTTTTGTCACTTATTTCTCCATTTAATATTTCACAAATTGTTTAGACTTGTGAAAATGAATACCTTGGATTTTTGGAAAATATTTGCAATAGTTTATTTATAGCAAATTGTGTACCTATTGCTTCTTTTTTTTTTAAATAAATACAATTGAAATATTTGTTTTATTATTTATAAAATATGCATTTTTTACGGAACTATATAGAAATATGTAATGCCATTGCCATTTATACTTGAATGTGTGCGTACAAAAATCGTCCACAGGAATCTATACGGTGCGAGAACTCGACTCGTGCAATCAAAATCGGTCTAGATGAACTGTGGAAGAATATGCATTTGCATGAAAATCCGGGCCCCAGTCATCGCAATAGATTTATTTAACATGTTATTTAAGCATATCATGTTCTTGATAATCGGTGTAAAAAAATCGTACACGAATTTTAGAGGGAGGGAAGGCCGGATCTAGGCCGTAGTAAATTAAAGGGGTGCCCGGCCTACCCAGACCCCTTCCTTACCTGATGTTAAGGACCGTGAAAGTGTTTAATTCTTTTCCTAGCACTCGTCGACGGCGTAATTTATACGCGCATTCGGCACGGACTGCATAGTATTCCGTGCACACACGCGTCGTATGCACATCAGTTTAGCCTAAACGCGCGCGCGCGCGCGCGCGTGTGTGTGTGTGTGTGTGTGTAAGTACAGCCACCGGTGGGTTGTCCACCGAAAACCTCTCCAGGCGTTGTTTAACATCCGTACTTGTGTTACGTACGAATATGAATATTGTATTATAATATTTATGGTACGCGCGCGCGCGTGTATCCTTAGTGTCCGCTCGGCGGCGGACGTTGTGCAATCGCCTTCGGTACGCGTATAAAACATGTATAGATCAAGTCGATTTTGATTATTTCCCCAAGTATCCGCTGTTAGCCGGTCAACGGGTTTTTTTTTTTTATCAAACACGTATGTGTGCGTGCGTGTATTTTAATAGGTTGTTACGAACATTACGTACTCCTCTCGTGCGTGTTGGCCGCGGGTGTGTGTGTGTGTGTGTACACCTGTATAATATTTTTAGTTTTTTAATCGCGTCGTCGTCGTTGGGGCCCCTCGTGCGGGAGGACCGTCGCCGCGTCAAAACCCGGTCACAAGTTTTTTCTCGTACCATAATGTTGTTGTAAATGTATGCGATCATTTATACAGCGCCACCGGATAAAGAATAATTAAAAATCGCCACTCGGCCCTGTAAATATTGTAACGCGGTTTGGGGGGGAGCCGGTTCAATATATGATATTCGGGGAAGGTTTTCCAGTCCCTTTGAATACATTCCACCGTAGCTCGGGAGTACGAAAGGAACGGATCTTAGTATTACAAACAAATACGGATTGGTTCAGATAATTGTTAAGGTTTAATACATAAAATAACTTACGAGTAATGGATTTCTACATCGAAACATACGGTGTTCAGTTACAGTACGCACGGCAAAACGTTGTATCGGATGGATCGGGTTATGGGAGTTCAAATCAAATTTACGCATAGGAGCGACGACGCCACGACGGCTTTTTAACATCGCTTCGGGTTGAGTTTTCAATTTTCTGAGAGAAATTACGGAAAAACGTAATGACGATTTAATTATTATTTTCCGTGACTACTCGTTATTACACGAAATTGGCTTCGCCTATTTTACGTGTTTGAAAAATTCTCTTTCGTCGCCGATTTTCCCAAAAATGTACGCGACGTGATTCGGGACCGTGTCGATCTCTCACAACGCATTCAGAGCGCAAAACATCCGTAACAATTTTTAATGTACATATAAGCCCCCTGCAAATTTCCCCTCCCTCCAAAAACTCTCTGTAACCTTAAGAATTTAGCTCAATTTACGCTTCCGCCGTAAGGTGTTGTTGCATTCATATCTGTCTCTGCTATTTGTTTCGTTAAACCGCGGGCCTCTTGCGACCGTTCACCTCCTTCGTCGACAAACTGACATAACCTCTTCGTCGTCGTTCGTTGCACGAAAATGTTTTGTAAATCTACGTGAATCGCATGCTGAAATTACGTTACAACGTTTACCGCCGCGTTGCGGTGTACACGAGCGATGATGGCCAGTTCAAGCGATGACGTCGTGTAGCACGAGGTTCTTGTTTCGTCAGTTCGATATACGAATCGAAAAGTTCGACGAGATCCCGAAGAGGACAAAGATTTTCGTCACGACGTTGGCGGAGGAGTTTCAATTTTCATTGTTTGGTTTCTCGTCCGGTTTTTGTTTGAATACTGCACGGCGAACGAACGGACGACGAGCCCCGACGGAATGAGCCGTACGGCAAACGGAAAAGTTTACGCCAAGGAGTGCCGAGGCACTGGAGGACTGCGAGAGGAAAATTGTCGGACACGTTTCGAACCGGTGCGCTCACGTGAAAAGCGCACACCGCAGCAACGAGCACCTGCATAAAATGTATCGTTATTGGCGCGTAGGAGTTTTTTTAATTTTGTAGTCCATCTGAACGCGGTTGTGTCCGTACGCGCACGACGGTGATAATTATCGCGTGGCGGCCAATTAGCGGACGGATATACGAAAACGGAGCGCATCGGACCGTATCAATCGTATCATTAAGTGTAAACGCTCTCGCAGTGGCGTCTGGTCGGCCGGGCAAGGCATCTTCTGGGCGCACGTTATATTATGTAATCGAACACGGGTAATCGTCGACGTCGCGTTTGATTTTCGTTCTTATCGATACTATTATTCGTCTCTAATGGTTCGTCCTGGTTCACCAAAACCGTTATTCGACCAAACGTTATCGGTGCACGAACTACCAACGTGTAGTACGTATCCATGTACAGGGCCGGCGTTAGTGGCGAAACGGGGCATTTGTCCTGCGCCTCGCGCTTGACATTTTTATTGAAAAATATTTCGTATGGGAATATCATGAAACGTGAAATGTGTGGATCACCTGGCGAGTGCGATTTCTAGAGAAATCCGTTGGCGTGCAATAAAAAACCAATTAACAAAACAACGATATTATATTTAACATCACATGTAAGACGCACCAACGTCGACCCGTACGGTACGGAAACCGGGTTAGACAGAAGCCAGGTTTTTAGTCTTCGAAGTGTGGAGAAACTCCTTTCAACCGTCATATCTCCATAGCTCTATCTACATACTTGTGCGTGGAGTTTGGTGTTCCATATTATAATATGCATTTTTTGTTAACGATATAAATTTTTTTATAAATACGGTATGGGCTTTGGGGGGAGAGGAAGCCGCGATCATCCCCTCCCCCCAAAGTCGCCACCGGTGTTTAGCGGGGCACGCTTGTGTGCACCGTTGCACCGACGAATGTACCGGAAACGGTTGCGAGTCGACCGGCGACGTTTATGAACGCGTGCGAATTTAGTGACGGCAGCACATGTCGCGATGGTGTTGCATAACGCGTAAAAGTTTTGTTGGACGTTTACGTGTTCACGTTTTGGATTCGTTAACAGTTGTGTACGAGTTTTCCGACTAGGAAGATTGGGACCGGAAAGAAAACCGATGGGAATTCTCGCCGTCAACCAGCGCATCGAGTGACGTTTGTAATTCCGCGACAGATGCTTTACCGTACGTACACTATTGTATTGTTAAATAGAATATTTTTGTGTAAAACATGATGCAATTAAAAATGTCTACTAGCGCGGCAGACAACCATTGGCTTGGATCATAAAATTGAAAATAATTGATAAAACACGTAGCGCCTACAGACCGCTCGCTCGCGAAATCGTGTTCGTCTAGGACACGCCTTTAAGCGGTGCATTCAATGCACCAAAATGCAAATTGTTGCGCGGATTACCTCGTGACACCCGAGTTTACTGTAGTACAAGTACTGTAGTTGTTCCAAAAGTGTAAACCCGTCAGTCGAAACCGCCCGTAGACCACTGACCACATCAATGGGTAAAGTCTTACATCTATATAATTACATCTTACTATCATACTCTTACATCTATGTAATTTGTTCCGTTTTTCAAGCGTTACGATTAGTGCCGATACGATATTTGATATACATTTCGTACGAGTACCGCTGGCTGCGTTACCGTCTCGAGGCATGGGTCTTGGAATGTCATGAACCCCGGATTTACAAACATTTCATTATTAATTACATATCATCATAATTTTCCATTTTTTTTTCCTTTCGTTTAAAAATTAAAATTAATAATAGCTAATAGTGTTGGAAAAATACGTGTACTACGATTTGTGCATTTTAAAGGCCTTCGATACATATTAGACCCTGTGGCCTCACATACTCTTGAAACAGCTCTGGCCGGTGGGATTCGTTTCATCAATGAGCGCGTTCTACTTGGTACACGCATTACTATTGGTAAGGTTAAGTGCGTATATTACACACGCCAGGGGCGTATTTATGGGGGGGGACCGAAGGGGCTCGGGCCCCCTCCAAAATGAAAAACACCATTTTTAAAGATTGTTATTTTTAACATGGATATGTTTTAATGCTGGGGGTTTCCGAAAATTTTTCACGACACTGAGAATGTTGCTTATGCGATAATTTAATATTTTATATTTATAATATATGTTTATTCTTTTAAGAAAATATGTGTTGAATTTTGAGTGACTCTAATAAAAAAATTTTTAATAACTATGTAGTTTTTATACTTTTAAAAAATTATAAATCATTAAAAACATTTGAATTTCTTTATTCTCTGATGGTGTAAAGACAGTCGAGAAGTCTATAGTGTTTTATTTTTTTTTTATTATTTTTATAAAAAAATTACAATCTGTTCTTAACTAAAACAATAAGCAAATGTGAACAGAATAATTAAATATGAATTATTTGAGAGAAGAAGCCACCCATTAGTGACATTACCTATTTTATGTTTTTTTTTAAGTTTTAAGTTAAGTTAATTTTAGATTTCAGATAGAAGGTCACGATACCATCTTCGTTTAAGCCGTCTAGGGGTATTACCTGGAATGGACAAGGTAGATAGTTTTTAATAAGAGGATTAGAATAAAAAGGTAGTTTGGTGTGAAATTTTTTTATAGTAGCATTTTACCTCGTCAAGTTATTTTTAGATCATTATGGAGTGTAAGATTGGAAACAAAGGGAGAGGCATTTGTTATTTTTCTTGGTCGTATAGTGTTAAAATAATTTTTGTCGTAATAGTGTGCTTCCTCATTCCCTTACCCCCAAAAATCAAATACATAATTGGCTCCGTCCGAAATAAAAACCTTTCTATGCCACTGACATACGCGGTGCATTTTTTAAACTGGGTGGCTAGGCAATACAAATGTCAGATCAAGTGATAATATTTTGAACGGCTAGGCGAAACACTATTGTCAAAGGAAGATTTTTCTTTTCTAACTACGTACGTAAAAAATACAATTGGGTAATGTCCGATGGACAAATTTGTATTTTATCGTTAATTGTCGTTTTTGTCTTCCAAAACATGATGGACCCCACTGCAAAGGTTCGTGAATACAATACAATATACTATCGATGTTTACTTTTCCTACCAGCATTAAGATATACTTTTAATGATTTGCACAACGAACGTGAAATACTGCAATCATGCATTGACGGAAACGATTAATAGATCATCGGATATTGGAAATGATCTACGAGAAGAATATTGTGAAACGGAACATTGTGTTTACGGCAACAACGACAACGATTGAAATATTTCATATCACATTATGTTAACGCGATTGTGATTTTTTTTTTTTTTGCAAAAGAATATTTGAAGGAAAAACTTTACAATAAACCTTTATCAATAAACGTTTGAAGACGGCCATTTCTATTACCGTTCAGTCGATAAAAAGTTGAGATGTTTGCGTTTTGACTTATTTCACGAACAGACGAGTCCCTCGGACTTACCCTCCATCCTTACAATCATGTTCAAGTGCCATGATGTGCGTTACAAAAAAAAAAAAATCGACTCAAAACAACTTTCAGCCGCGAAATTCGTTATACGTATCGGTATTTACGACGTGTTGTAATAATTGCTATTGGTGCACTGCCGAAATCGATTTTGTTTTCGTTTTCCATTTTCACGGTTCGAATTCCGAACACGAGTGGCAACGGTGACCATTCAACGGTAAAAAGGGGTAGCTTGTTTTTGTTTTTTTTTTTTTTTTTTATCAACCGCCTCTCGTTCCACTCACGTCGCGCGGTTATTGTGCGTTTTCCCGACCTTTTGAATCGACGGCGCGCTCGACACAATGGCTTAATGGCTATATACTGCAGTGCATTCGTGAAGGGTCGATCGGAATCGTGTTCAAACGATGTTGACTTAACCCGAACGACAATTAAACAAGTGAACCGCCGGGAACGTATATTATTTCAATGACAGTTTGCGGGCGCGTTAGCTTTCGAAACGCAATAATAATATCGAGTACGATAACATTCGTACGACAAGTGCGGTTAGGAAGGGACCGGGGATAACAGCAGCATCAGCAGCTGTAGCAGCAGAAGCCTTCAAAATCGAGTTCACACAGAACGTGCGCGTGTGTACTCGGAACGGATTTGACTTCGGAAAAACTATCATTAAGTGTACATGTGTTTCAAACCACACGTGGTGCGACGATACGATTTACGCGGATCACCCGATTGAACGTGAAACGGTAAGACGTAGACGGATTCTCACGCCGTTTACGGTTTAAATCGCTGGCTATGAAATCGTGTTTTGTGGGGAGTAGCCGAATTGGTTCCCATTTGGCCGAATTGGTTCTCGTTTGTGTACGTGTAAAATAGTGACAATTTTAATTTTTAACACGATTTACCTACACTATTAAAAATTAAAATCCAACGGGCCAGAGCATAGAGAGAAAAAAACAAAATTTTAAAAGCTTTAAATATATATTATCACACATCGATCATATTATATCGATATGATAAAGTATAGAAATATAATACACTATAGATTACTGGATTTGGAAAATTGTATGACTGACTGCATTAATAAGAAGATTAGAAGAATTGATTATTCAAAGAAAGTTAGCTTCAAATTTACAAATCAATTGTTTTAAATTGTATTAATTATATTTTATTATTTGTATTTAAAGTGATGACAAGTTGACTTCCAAATCGTAGATATTATATTATTTTTTTTTTTTAACACATATTAACGCACGTTTTTAACCTAGCCTACTTCAAAGTTGACAGTCCTAAACCTGTAAAATCGAGAAGGAAAATGTGCATAATTAAACGGGAACTGATTCGGCACGTGGTTTTGGAGCCACGTAAAAATAATTATACACGAACGGATAATCATATTGTTCATCGGTACGCATACGAAATCGCGTGACGTTTGAAAAACCCGCGATAAAAAACACGACGTATTTATGTTGTTTTGTTCTCAGACCCGTGCCGCGTCGTTACAACCTGTGGAATATAAAAATGAAATCGGTAAATTGAGTCCCTTGTTCAAAATGAAAGCAGTGATTTGAAATATGGTGAAATACTGTTTTATTTAATTTAACACACTTTTAATTGTATTAACACAATTGTATACTACGTAAATTAAATTTACATTTATTAGTTATCACATATCACATCCAGTGTTGTTGTAGATAGTTAGGTACTTGTATAAATATTGCGTAATAATACCGAACGAAATATAATATTTAACGATGTAACGATATGATACACTTAGCTGTTGTAATCGGTGAATTTATAACTATATCAACATATATTTATAGTTTTAATACATTAAATATTTTAAACGGGACTCAATTTGCTGCTTTAACTGTTATACGAGGGTCTCAGTTTACCTCTTTAAATTTTATACGTGGGACTCAGTTTACCTATTTCGAAAAAAAAGATGAATTCGTTTGAGACTTAATTTACCTACGCCCGTCCGAAGGATGAGAATATCATGTCTTAAGAGGACGTCATACCCGCATGTGTTGTCTCCGTCTGACATACGAACAACCAGGGGCGGATCCAGAGGGGGCGAATGGGGCGATTCCCCCCCTCCCCCGTTCACTGTAGCATACTTTAGTTTTTGACGTAATTACTTTAAGGGTAAATAGGGAAATCTTAAACTATTTTTTTTATACCAAACTTATGCTGGTACTATGTTATCATTTATATTTATTATTTTGTGATATACTGATATCATAGTTATATACTACTATCATAACGTTAAATATTCGTAACCAAGTTTTGTGTTTGTCGGTATTTCCGAAACGTGATAACTGATGACGACTAACGTAAAAATCGTTCGGTACCTCCATAATCAACAAATTTGTAATTATAAACTCTATTATTATGAGACATATTGGAATAACTAAAAAAAAATTATTATTATTATTACTATGTATATAATTTTTTTTAAGACTTTTTTTTTTTAAATAAATAACATATATCAAATTTAATATTTTTAATTTTATCTATATAAATATTTATATCATGTGTGTCCGTTAAAAATCGCCCCTCTCCGTTATCTCGGTCTGGATCCGCCCCTGCGTACAACATAGCAAATTTGCGTTCAGTGATTCAAATGTAGTGATGTTAGCTTTAATATTAGTGTAAACTGACTTATAATTAAACTTTAAGGGAAGAACATTATCTGTGTTTTTTTGGTCGGTTTTTTCCGATATTTTAATTTTTAAGCGTGTTATGAGTATGTAAAATACAATATTTAAGAACATATCATAACTCACTTAAAATTTAAAATATCGGAAAAAACCGACCAACAAAACACAGATAATGTTCTACCCTTAAAGTTTGATTATAGGTCAGTTTACTCTAATATTAAAGCTAACAACGGGGGGGGGGTGTCCTCTTTAGATTATAACGTCCGTGAGACGGTGTTCATTTGTGTCCACATACCTGAAATGGAACGTTTTGCGTCGCTCTTTCCGTAATACCTCCGAAAACCTAATCGAGCGGCAGCTGAATCCATAAAGATTTTGGGCCGCAGTTATTTCGAAAACAAATTAAATGATCATGTAAAAGATAATCGAAAAGATTCCAGTTACGTCGACAGCTCGTTAACGTTGGACACGAGACTCATTTCTATTTCAGGAACGTACGCGTACCAATCGTATCTTACGGACATTAATAATCTTAAGACTTGATATTTTTAACATTCAGACTGTTTTTGATAAAAAACACGATGTGCACATACATATTTTTACATCTGTGAAGGTCATTTTTTTAACATATTTCCGTTTTTCCGGAAGATCGCGCATTCTAGCTTGGTCGTGGCCGGGATAAGCTAATTTCTATCGTTTTGAAACCATTCCAATTCAAGCTATCGATTTCGATACGGCCGACCGCCGATTATTGGGCGCGCGCTTGTACACGGAAGCTATTTATAAATGTATTTAATATGTATTATTATCATTTCATCGGACGCGAGCGCTTCGGGTACGACATTCGCGGCGCGCGTTTCTGATCGTAAGCAGATAACTGATTTAGCATTTTAGCGTCGGGGAAATTGGTGTTGCGGAAGAATTGAAATCGGACACGATGTATTTGGGTTGCCCAAATGCGAACGTTTTCGTAAACTGTTTTTCAACGCCGTCGACGTATTCTATTATGTTTTCGTTTGTCAAAAGTGAATATTTTGAAACATTCGATTCCGGAATGCTATGAATAATATGGTTGAGATGAACCAAGTTAGAGCATGTTAGTTTCGAGCACGGTAAAAGCTCACAGAAATATAATAAGGTAAAATGTACGAATGATTTAGACCAGCGGTTCCCAAAGTGTGCGCCGTGGCGCCCTGGTACGCCGCGATGTCTGTACAGGGGCGCCGCGCCGTCATGAAATAATATCTGTTACAAGATTGTTCGTATGATTAGCCATGCTATGACTTGGGGAAGAACGCCCTGAAAAAGCCTTGAATTAAAAAGGGCGCCGTGAATCGAAAAAGTTTGGGAAGCACTGATTTAGACGGTTCGTTTCGTCCACGCGTCTCGAAACGAGATGGCGGCCGATGGAAAGAGAAATTAATATGACGCGAGAAATTATGATGGCGAGTAGAAATCGCCCGCACTGACCAAACGCTGAAAGTGCGAAAGAACGGTGACGGTGCGAATCGATCGCTGCGACGCACGTCTCGTCACGTCCGAACAATGTTGTCCCTTTAATTGCGTCACGGATCATTCGTTTCACGTGCAACTTATTACGGGATTTATTTGGGTCCGACGAACAACATCGTGATGTATTTTACGCCTTTAGAATAACGGGACGGAAAAATCTGGACAACGGTTTTTTTTATTTGTTTCTTTTTCTTTTTTTACCAAATAGCGGCTCGTACTACGAATAACTGCGAAACAAGGATAAGAGCGAATGTTTAAGGAGAAAAAATAATAAACTCGAAATATTATTTGGAAGTCCAATTACCCGCAACGTGTGAATATTAATAATGATTATGAAAAAAAAAAAAAAAACCATCTCGTACCGATAATGTAAGTATATGTTTCTACGATAGAGGCGGGGCGCCGATCGATTAACGTGTAGGTACTGCGAGTGTGTGTTGTTCGGAAATGATTTATACCAAAACAACGGACTGCAGTTACGCGACCACCGTCCGTGTAATCGATCACTACGCGAAACGTTTTGTAGACATTCTCTATTATCTAAACCGTGCCTTTTCATCGTTTTTATTGTAACGAATTTAACGCGAACTTCTCCAAGGGGTTCTCTGCGATTCGGCTGCGTGCGTCGCCGCAGCAGTAATGAATCGTGGTAAATATTCTGGGGAGACTTAAATTATTTAACAACAACTCCATACGAAAACGAACAAGAAAAACCCTTTTATCGGAAAATTAATTACACTTAATACTCAATTTAATATCTAGTTAATACGTTTAACTCGATTCAATCGTACACTTTTTTATAAACCAATTCTGCAATTTTTTTTTTATCTGCGAATCCGCAGATGACGGTGTACAGCGACGGTGCGGAAATTATTGTCGTGAACCCAGTTTTAACAGCGTCTATAATACGCGGATTATTCTCCCCGTTCCACTCCGTCCAACAAGTCGTCGAACGTTATGTGTTACGATCGAACCTGTCGGACGTCACTGAAACGGCGACCGTCGTCGAAATTACTAAAATAGTGTTTCCATCGAAATAACTACCTACAGGTTTTATACTTTTTGGCCTTAAATCTATATTAATAAACACGGAAAACGCTACTAACATACGAGTATTGTCAATAAAAATAAAAATATTTCTATACATTTTTAAATAGTTATTATTTACGAATAGCTGTTAAGGGTGGGGACACAGTCTCAAAGTGATCCCCGAAGAGCCGTCCCTGCACCGCAGTCGGTCAAGAACTCGCAATTTGATCGCGGGTTACATTCGCGGGCATCTCCGTTGGGCTAATCGACGTGGCGCGATAACGCCGAGCGTGCTTCGTCCGTAAAAAGTCCGACCCGAAACAGTACCTGACACTGCGACTCGTTATCGTTTTATCACTTTTTTTTCTTCTGGGTGTCTCCTCCTCCCCATCGTGCCGCTTACGAAGGGCGCGCACGCACCTTACTCGGCAACGGAAAGTCTGGTGGAAAATGAAATAAACCGAAAAAAATAACGATCAACAGCTTCGTCCGCGCCCGTCACAGGCGATGGTTCCGCGATGGACCTCGCACGCGGAAGAGCTTACGACGGCGCGTGCACATAGGCGCAACTAGGGTAAAAAAATTCTGGGGGGCTATAGCCCTCCTACCAAAACTTAAAATAACCTGTACATTACTCCTACTCTTATACACCATGTTAATATATTTTAGATTCTGAGCCAAGTTAGATTTGTATGCGATGTGTCTTTTTTTGTATGTGACACTATTGTTAGTTAAGTATGACATGGAATTTTTATGGGGGAGAGGGCTAAATCTTGGTCCGTAGAGGCTGAGCCCTACTAGTTGCGCCTATTCTCGTGCACGTACAATAATATAACACGCGCACGAAGAGAGCAAACACTGATTGTGTGCAAGTTTGAAACGCATTTCGAAATCGGACTTTATCGGTACATACATGTGGCTCCGATGATGATGACGACGACGACGTCGTTTTGCATTCGAAAAAAATATATTCGATCAAACATGTACAGGCACACATAAATTACTCGCGTTTCGAAATTTCGATATCGAGATGATTCGCGTTTATTTTTTACATACATGATGTTCACACGGGCACATGATGATCGGTGACTGCATAGTTTTTCTTTTTATTACCGTCCGCAGTAGGGTATATGTATCCAGTTTTTCTACTTTTGTAATAACCTGTTGAACGTGTGATCCGAAAAAAAAAATAATGAAATATTCTACGAAACCGTGTACGTTTCTCGGGATTCAGGACCACACGGTTTCTGTAATCTGCCTAAATGTGAATAAATATCTACATCATATGTTTTTGGGGTGGTTTGATATTTATCCATTCTGGTATAAAAAAAAAAAAAAAATAATTAAATAAAAAACTCGAATTTAATCTTAAATTTTTTGCACCAAATTTACCAATACAGTGACTGTAATGCTGAACGAACAATATTGAATAAACTTCAACTTATCCTATCCAAGTTTAATTTGTTGTCCTTAAAAATATTTTAATTTTCTAAATTGCATTCGAATATGTTAACGTTTTTAAAAATTGTAATTTAAACACTTCGTATTTATGTTTATAAGAATTAACAAATGTTGTATTAATATTCAAAATACTCAAGAAAATTTAAATCAAAAGTAAAGGCCATTGTAAATGGTAGAAAAATACATTAAAAATGCAAATAAGTACTAACAAAAATAATGCATCATGACTGTATAAAATATATTGTATAGTTTCTTATAATTGCAATGTGTTTTGATTTTTAATGTTTCAGATTTGAATACTATATGTAAATACGACTAGCTCGCATATATATTGGTAATATTTATTATTTAAATTTTAACTTTTCAGTCGTTTATATTTTCGACGGGTAACCTGTTTTAAGTTACAAGATGTTCGATTTATTTCAAATCACTGGAAATCTGTGTACATAGTTTGCAATCTTCTTGCACTTTTGGCGCAATATGTCTGTGAATGAAACACAATTCGTTTTTAAAAATGTGGGTATAGGGCACACACTATCCCTCAAAAGCCATCGTCTCTTGTTGGATTGTGCGAAAATGTTTGTACTGCTCGCTGTACACATATAACGAAGTAATAATAAAAAGCTAATAATATCGTGTCGTCTTGTTCATTTTATTGGCGTTAAAATTAAAATAAACGATAGGATATATTATCTATTTTTAAAACGTTTTTGTAATTATTTTCTTTTTTCTTCCATCAGAAAATGAATTATTACGTTTTTTTTTTTCTCGTAAGCAAATATAATGTAAAAGTTCCCTCCGATACATCGCTGTTAACAAACAGTTATTTTTTATTTATTTACCGTTATCGACGATACATAACATACAGTAATACATGAAACTTTTATTGGCAAAGAAGAACTTTCCGGTCGATTGAATTTATTCTTTCCTTCTTTTCTACTACGAAAACCGACGCAGTCGAAAAATAAACACCGACGTGGAAACCCGTGGAAATATCTTTGAAATATCATATATTCGTTATTCTCGGTCAAAATATTATATTAGTTTAGCTGTGTACGATGTGTTTATAATATTTACACGGGGTCCTATTAATTGAACGTTGGTACGGAAAACGTGTGCGTACGTTTTAATGATACTAAACCATGGTATACACCACCACGGAAACACACAAAAGGAACTTCAATAACTGAATTATATCCGAAAAATAAAAATAAATGTTGTTTCAATACGTACACGCACCGCGAATTAGTGGGACGAACTGTGAATTATCGCAGTATGTATACAGGACAGGCGCCAGGGGGATGTTACAGGTGCAGTCCTCCCCTACTCCCCTAGACCGCGTTATACTTGAGTCTTATAACGGCAAAGGTTCATAATACACCGCGATGAACACGTATTTATCATAACGGAACGTGTATCTACATTTTACGATAACAATACTGCAAAGCAGGGCTCGTCTTCCCCTCGGTGGTTTCGTGTTGTTTCATGCACGATTTGTAATACGATATATGAGACAAGATGCACTTTTGAAATTTAAAAAAAAAAAAATTTAAACGTTTTCTCATACATTAGTACAATGAAGTATACGTTAAGTTATTGTTTTGTTGTGTATATTTTTTTCGGTTAATTTTGAATAACAACACCCCCCTCATTTTTTAAATTACTAGCTACGCGTCTGATACGGGAAGAAACGATGTGATTCAGCGTACCCGTCAAGTGACATCAACACGACGTTCGAAATGTTTTGAATATGTGAAAAATAAAACGACGGTATGCCGAACGAACGTGCGGCGAATGATTTCGCATCTCAGCCATTATACATTTATGAAACGGTATATGTATAATTATTGATAAATTGTATATGATGCAAAACACGACTATGCCTAGCCTGAAAATATTTTTGATGCAGAAATAATACCATAACACGCATTTCGGAAAACTTGGTGAGTTCTAAAAATCAATCTAGTATCCGACCGTCATGGTACAGTTACGTGCTTACTATGCTTACTATGACTACCAGAAGTACATATATATATATATATGTATAATACACCGGTTCCCGGTACAGACTTGTCAGGATCACCAAAATCCTGCATATACCCGAAGTTGTCAACTACACCGCGTATTTGTATACAATGTATATTCTTTGTCACAGATCGATTCCAAATTTCCTCTAGACCGCACGTGAGGTATGGAAGTAAAATGGAGTAGACGTGAGTTAAATAGAGAGATGTGTTATGATGGGAGGGGGGGAGAAAGAGAAAAATAATTGTTCCCGAGTTTTTTATTTTTTATACGTGACATCTTACGGTGCAAGAAGGATTTATTATGTTGTCCTTCCGCGTCCTATGCTTGCATGCCTGTATAGTAATGCGATTTCTTGTAGCGAAACGGTTCTCTTAACAAACGACGAAGATGTGTTTTTAATCCAAATTATACGTTTACAATGAGAATCGAGAATAGGTTTTAAAAATATTATTGTATTATGGAGTAGACGCACCACTCACGTCGTGACCACCCTTAATACGCTGTGTATACGATAATATCATCGTCAAACAGCACGAAGGGTAGATATACCCTGCACTGCGTAGATTCACACCATATGTGAATAATAGGCATTAATGTGTTTATACATCGGCTCCGAACCCGAGAAATATGTACACTAAATACATAAATATATAATACTATAAGGTAAAACACCAATTGTAAGAAATTCTGGAATTTCTTTTTAACGATTCAACGATTAGTGCTTTTCGTATTATTTATACGTTTATAGTTATAAATGTTTTATTCATTTTCATACAAGTGTATTTATGTATGTATACAAATTATGTAAAAAAAAAAATAAAATACGTGACATTATGTAATAATATTACGTATTTGGTGCAGGAGACGGATACAATAGAAGCGAAACGAACTTGTTCCAATTAACGACTGAAACATTAAAAAGCTAAAACTGTACTGGTCTACGGAAGTTTGGGTTTCTATTCGGAACAAATCAAACAAAATATTTTGATGGTTTTTCCCTTATGTGTTATTAAGAACAATGTTGTAATTATAACATTATAGCCGTATTTATATTTTATATATACATACATATAAAGCCAATTAAAAAAAAATCATATTATTTTGCTATATTTGTCGTATACAATTCATTTTATAGATGATAGAAATTAAAAAAAAAAAATATTGAAATATTATGGTTTTTTTTTCTTTTTTCTTTACAACTCCACATTTCTGAATATTCTCACTTGGGAATTTTACTTTAGGTAAATATGACGAAAAACTCAAAAATCTACGTAAAAACATATTCGTATTCGATACTCGATACATAGGAGTATACGTACCTACGCGTTCGCATATGTTAGCGCAAAACGTTTCCGCTGGAGGAATGACAATAAAACAATGGAAGGGAACCAAAAAGAAAAATAACCGTCGAGTATCTTTGAAGATTAAATCATACGCTACGATTGATGTTGTACAGATGTACGCACAACAAATACCCAATATGAAATGAAATAAATGGGGGAGGAATCATAGATAACGGAAGTGTGACATTTTTATATTTGATAACCGTTTGCATAATAATAATAAATATGCGTAGAATATTCGATTAATCTTAAATAAATTAATCTTTGGTATACTAAAATTACAAAATATTTACATTTAAATTTAAAACAACAAATTTGATTATATGTGCAAAGTAAAGGGCGGGGAAAGAGGAGTGTTAGAAGTTTGAAATATCAAACTTATTATTAAATTATAATTTTCTGTATACAAGCAAAATAGACATAGACTAATTTCAAACATATATCTATGGTATATATACATTTCACTAGTTCTTATTCTCGGATTCGGACACGAATTCTCAGGAACGAATCGTTAGGAATAATATATGATCTGAATTAATTGTTGTGTCAACAAGTTTTATCTCAAAATAAAAAATCTTAAAAAAAAAAAAATGGAAAAATTCAATTATATAATATTTTTTTGGTATATTTTTTATATTATAAACGTATTACGTACGCGTCTGTAAAGCAAAGTGAATAACGGCCTTTTTCGACACATCATGTCTCGTGCATGAATGAATTAAAACAAAAAATATCATCAATATAACCGTGGGGACAGGAGCTCGTAGACGAAATAATATTATATATTACGCATTTACCTCCTCTTTACATCTTTGCCTGGAACCCAGTGCTTCAAATGTTTGGCGTGAAATGAAATTATTTGTTTGCATTTTGAGTGCTTAACACTGTGATAGCTTTTGCGCAGATCGATAGTGCCCCGATTTTCTCAACGACGTATCTATACCGATACTATATTTAAGAATTTTTTGTTTTGTCATAATATTCTTTTGCCACTCGACCTGAAAAAACGTATTTAACAACACTATATATATGCTATATCTATACTATACCTATGGACCACACTTTTTGGAAAATATTGTTTAAAAGAGCACAGTGATGATTCACTGATAACTCTTGGTATCATTTTTTTCTAGATCACTGACGTGTAACTAATTTAACTACACCTTTATGAATATTGTCAATCATGAGCTTAGATATAGTTAGGTATAAATTTTGTCTGCACCAAACTGCGCGTGTTCGCATCGACGATAACTTCGCTTGGAAAACGATTCACAGTTGGTATTCCCAAATCACGTCAACGGGTCGTAGTTACCTAACATTTTTTTTTTTCTTTTTTGTGTATAAATCATGGCGCTATACAAGGGTACATCGCCTTGGGAGGCCGTCATTCCTCCTGTATCAGCATCTTTTATTGATATATCATAACAATAACATTACAACTATAAGTATACATAAATTATAAAAAACTGGAGGGCTCCATCCCTCCTATGTTACCTTCAGCATACACTATGGGGTCTTAACCATATTGCAATATTCTGTTGTTCCGCTGCTTCCCGTTGTCTGAATCTCTCTTTTTTCTCCCTTTTGGCCTGGACTGCGACGGCAAACGTAACTAACCGCTTCCCATTTTGCCCTGTCCTGCAGCATATATTGTACTATAACCTAACCTAACGTTCAGGCTACACGTCGAGGTTCCGGGGCAAAAATGCGTTGTTTGGAATGACTCGTGAACGGATATGCGAAGACCGTGCAACACCATAACCAGAAATTGACATTTTCGCCGGCCGTTTAATATTAGTTCGCATTATTCGTACATCCGAAAATCCGTGTTAAAGAAAATAAAACAATTCAATTGAAAAAAAAACCACGATAAAATAAGAACACCCGACCCCGTCGTGCGTGCGCACGTGTACACAATTTCCAGTCTATGGGCTCTTATTACGTGTAGCATATACCGCATTTTCGGTAGACAAAGGCGGCGTAGGGATGTAATTGTCGTTTTAGCCTCGTGTACAAGTTTTTTCGACGAATTTTCCCGAAGTCACGAGCGTTTTGCCGTATTTATCCACGAATCCCAGGGACACGCGTGGCCGATCGCTAAAATCGATCGGGGCTACACGTGATTCGGTCACGGATAGGGACATTACACCACTTGCAATGTGTACGTACGTCACATGTTCGCATATGTCGGCGTAACTGAGAACCGTTCACGTTAAACATGTATACATTTACTATTTATACATCAACATCGTCAGCCGTCGACGACGCATTCCGTCCGATGCCAATTAAACACATAGCTTTTGATTCGCCAATAATATTGCGCGACACTATACGCGTAATTTTAATTTCAATTATAATGTTAACCGTTGTAGCATCGGAATTCGATTCGAGTACTCCTAGAACACGCACTTTATGGCGCGGCAGCTCGTAAAACGGCGACGAAAAATACGGTTTTAACCTCTCTAAGGTGTTCTGGGCACTAACGGTGAAGAAAAATGTAATTTTGCTTCACGAGGAGCTCTTGGGATGAGTCACCGCGGTCACCTTCTAGAGAAGGGTGCGCTACACCCGTCGGTCACCATAAAATCGGCTGTACCATGTATGTACTGTGTAACAAGGAAAAAACAACAATGATTTTGTTTATTTTAAAATTGCTGACAAATTACTCGATGATTATATTTGTTTCTTCTCTCCGCCGCATCATGTCAGTGACCCGTGAGCCCTCTCACCAACTATTTTACTACGTCTCTCTCTCCTTTCGTTTTTTTTTTTTAATACGACGTGAATTTTATTAACATTTTTGTATTTTATTTTTTGTCTTTGACATGCTGCGTGATCTGCGGAATAACAATGTAAATATATAAGAAATTAAATTTCAGTTACGGGCGTAGAAAAAAAAAATACGCGATCCGTACCTACTTACCTATATATACACGTAAATACGTTTACTGTATACATATATACGTGTTGTTCACAGCCTCATCTACACACTGCCACAGTTTCGGCGACGGTATGTCATTAGATGACCGAGTTAAATCGGTTTGCGGTAATGCCGATACGCTGGTTTTTACCACGTGACCCGGTTACCTCGGGCACGTCTTACGAGTGCACCGCAACCAGTGTTCCTGTGAATATCATTTATGTATACATATACGTGTACTTGTAATTGTACACACGTAAGCACTATCCTCGCGCAGTTACATTGTTATTAGATGTTTGAGACGAATTTTTTTCTACGTACAAGCAGCAAATCACTGTACAACGAGTAAACGCGCGCGTGAACACATCTCTATCGAATGTTTTTGCTTGCAAATAAGTTCACTGTTATTATACCCGTTTGTGCGAACGAAAACTTTCGTCTTACTACTCCATGGCACGAAATTATTTTATGATGACATAATCGTCGCATCAATCACGTGTGATCCTGGAACGAAATTTACGCGCGCACTGGCTTTCATTGTTTCAAGCTTGTTCGGTAATAATAACAAGAACAATATGTGCCTAATGTACAGTTGCGTAGTGCATTTTAACGTCAGCGTTACTCGTCGTTCAAAATACACTATGAAAAATTAAACAAATTTATCGCGTGTTTACCGAAAAGTGCTGCACTGCGATATTAGCTTTTCGCGTCGCGTAATTCGGTTTACATACAATTTGTTTAAGCTTTTTGTTTAATGATTCATTCGGGAATATTGCGAGCAGCGACCGTACATGAATTCGTTTTCAAAGAAACAATATTACTACTACCACGACAGTGAATTTCACTTTACTGCTGTTTACTACTGGGTATTATTTTATAGTTATTATAATATGGAGGAGTGTTTTTATACGTTACGAATAACCAAAAGTGGGCAAGTTAACGAAAATAATTAAATCGAGTTAAGTTATGTTAAGAGAATACAAGATTGTTAAGTTGAAAGTTAACAGTTAACAATTCATAAATTTAACTCGATAAGTGAAAAGTTAATAAGGAAGAAAATATTAACTTAACTCAATTTAAAAAAGTTAATTTACTTTTTTTAATTAGTATAAAGATCACATAAAAAGTGACTGCATTATTTAGAAAGATCTAATTTCCTAAATTATAACGAACAATTTTATTTAATTTTTTATCATAATATACAGCAGTGGCGCCGAAGTATTTGAAAAAAACTATGACATTGTGCATTAAGGGGTCACCACTCACTACTATTTTTATAGTTAAAATTCTTTATACATTATGAATCCACAGCAAGAACCTAATACCCAAAAGTCGTCCCCAACCTAAAAAGTCTAATATGACATCTAATGTACAGTATTTTCGATAATTTTACTTTTTACGTGATTATTTCATTTTTATATTAATATTTACGTATAAACAAAAAATGTATGACTAGATAGATCATTTTTAAATCAACTGTGAAAAGCTAAGTTATTAAAACTGTCAATTAAAATAATTAAGTTAAAAAGTTTATTAGAAAATAAACTAACTTGTTGAGTTAAAAAGTTAAAAAAAAAAAAATAAAATGTTTAACTTAACTTTAACTTTTTAGCTAGTTAACTAGTCCACCTTTGCGTATAACTCGTCCGTTGTGAATCGGATACTTTTATAGTTTTGTACTCGTACAGTTCACTAGACTTCAAAAATATCAAAAAGTCTTTTGACTTCCACGTGAACGGTCTATTTTCAGATAATGTCATTAAGGTATGACTTCGAAAAGAAAAAAATATCGCGGATAAAATGTACAAACAAAAAATTGCTGTCATTCTTGTTTCCGTTTCTCGAATAGGATAAAGTGGTATTGGATGTTTACCAGCGACGAGGAGTTTGGAAAATACTTAGAACCGTGTATTGATGTCTGCACGTTGATTTTTACGTTTTTCATTTTTTTATGAGTTTTTTTATCTCAGTAAAATGTAAACGCCCGATGGGATTTAACATTTCATTTGTAATTATTTTTTCAATTTTTCGTTAATATTGGACATAACTAAATGCGTAACATTGCATTTAATACGTACGGGTAATCTACGGGCGGAAATCTACCACCCGAAACAGTGTTATCGGCAACCATTGCAAATGTTTCGCGGGACAAAATCACGCGCCACGAAGTTCTAATACGTATACGATGGCGTTCAAAAGGTTGCGCGCGTAAACACTTGAAACATACACTCCGTCGTTGCTCTCTCTCTCTCTCTCTCTCTCATTCTTACTTCCTTGTTTCCGGCCGACAGGCGTTAATGTCAAACGCTGACCCCGACGGACGCCTCGCACCGTTCTGGTCTCTCGGCTGGTGATGTGAGGGAGGGTGGTCGTAGGCTTTTGCCGCTACGTCCCGTCGTCGTATTAATATTTATGTTTATTGTCCTGTACAGACATTATTACTGCGCATGTCCTGGACGACGTATATAGTATTGTATAATATTAAATCGACGGTCGCGTGCCAAAACGCCTCCGTTCTTCCTTTTGGTGGTTTTTTTTTTCTTTCACAACTGTAACTCGTGTGAATCGTCATCGTGAGACAAAAAAAAACGAATCTGAATATCACGTCTAATAAAGCGGTCGCGCGTCTCCTTTTCCCGTAACGTTATAATCATATAAATTACTCTGGCATTCGTGTTGGTATTATTAAATAAACGACTGTGCAGCGTCGGCGCGTGGCGCGTGCGTGTCAGGAGCATAGCGGGAGAAAAAATTTAAAAAATAAAACCTATAAAAACACTCCGCGTGGAAATGATGCGGTCCACAGGTGCTTTGCTCGGGCTCGGCGTAATGTACGTATAGGATATGGGTATGTGTAGGGATGGCCAAAATATCAATATATCGAAATATCGATTTTTTTTTCCATCCCTATACGCTACATAAGGAATGGATTGCAAACATTTTCCTGACCTCGGTATATCGGTAAAACTATACGTCGATAACCCAAAATATCGATGTGGCAATATTATCGGAGAGAAAATATCGATTTTTTTGAAAAAATATCAATATATCGATAATTTTGCCATCCCTACGCGTATGCATTATTTCGGTCTACACTCCAACGCGCACACGCATCCTAATAATTAATAAGTCGTGGTGCAGTTTTTGTTACGATTATACGATTGCAGATTTCGATTATTAATCACTTGTGCGACAGTCGTTACATTTGTTACGCTTATCAGTCGTTCAGTTATTATTGTACATTGAAACCCGGTATTTTTTCAGTTCATATTTTCACAAGTCGAAGTTATTTGCGTTGTTACAGGTACCAAAAAGTGCTTGCGTTAAACGCAGTAAATACGAGTGCGGAGAAAAACGGTGTTTTTTCCTTACAACCATTGGTGCATTTAATATATACACGCCTCGAGGCAAAATCATTTTTCTGCCCTTCCCCCTTACAAAAAAAAAAAAAAATATAAATAAATTCAAAATCAAGCAAAAGAAAAATATTAATTTTATGAAATAAATCATAAATCAGTTGTTTTGCGATATTGTATTATATGATTTTATTGAAATACATATCCTAATATTAACCTAATATTAAAGTGAATACTCCTATTCCTTTCTATATTTAATATATTAAATATAGAAAATGGAATCAACACTTATTATATGCACAATGATTAACGATACATGATTTTTATTAGATTAAATATATTATATTTATTATCAAATATGTATACTAAAATAAACAAAAACACTCAGTAATAAAAGTTGGAATATTTTACCGCTCCCAAAAATTTGCCACTTGGGGCATTTGCTCATTTTGTACTCCTCCCCCCTTAAATACTCCACTGCTTACAACAATACATCTGTCTACCGTTGTCCGCTACTATGCTGTACCGTAATACGAGCATCGTACAATATTTTAATAAACCACGTGTCTTCGGCCCACGTCAAAGTCAAGGCCATCGTACCGATCATTTCGCTCGTGCCCCGGCAAAACTGTAACAATCGGCGTTTCCGTATCGTTGAAATGAAGTTTGGATCTTCATCATTCCGTTCATTCAACATTCACTGCAGTCCGGTCACGGTTTTTCGATATTAATTACTGTTGAAAACAGTGGCATACACAGAAAATATTTTCGGATACTAAATACTATGGACTAAGTTAAACTACCATAAACTAACTGCTATCTAAGAATTACTAACAAGACACAGTAGGTACTTACTTACATTTAATTTACAGAATGTCTCAAAACTATTTAACAAAGGCATTAAAAATTGTCTCAACTGATCATATTATTTCCTATAGTAAGTATAATCCTGTATATATGATGTGGTACTTGACTATTTAATAGATATATGTTTACCGAACTACTCGTATTTATATAATAAAATATGCTATAAATAAAATGTATTATACAATTATAATTTATTTATTTATTATATAATTAATACTTAAGAATGAGCATTGAACTAAAAATTGAGAAACTTAAAACATGAATTATTGAAGTACAATTGAATAAATTAAATGCAGCCAGGTTAAAATCATATTTCTATTTTTTTTTTTTATAAATTTATTTTCTTATAAAGCACCATTAAAATATAGCAAACGTTTAAAATAATTTTTAAGTTTTTTGATACATTTTGGGATGGGGGGGGGGCTAGTGTAGTCCACTAGGCACCCCCTCCCTATATACACCTCTGGTCGGAACGATACACAAAACGGGCGTGATAACTTTACCGACATCTCTTTGGTTAACAGTTACTGGTCGAAGGTATACCCTTGGGTACGTTTGATACGTGTGCTTGGACATTGTTTCTATAAGTCGGCGAAAAACGGCATAGGTCGCGCCGTGGTTACAAATCGTATGCGCAACCTTTACCGAAAAACTTGTACACTGCGAATCGGTACATCGGTATACGGCTGCACCGTTTGAAAGCAAACGGATCGGTAAACGTACACGTGTACACAACCCGTGTGTTTCCGTAAGTTTGTTTGACAGTTATGAACTCACGTGCGTGTTCAAATGCCGATGATTTTTTATATTTTTTTTTTCTTATGGTTATATTATACTATAGCTTTGCTCTCGCGCATCATTCGTTTACCCCTAAGTCGCTGTTTTAAATTATGTTATAACGTTAAATCATAAACGAGTGAAAAAAATTATTTATATTATTTATATTTTTATTATATTATTTATTTTTTTTTCCGTCGACCGTGTCTTATATTTTGAAATATTAGTAACGATCTGGATCGTTGAAAAATGATCTCATACTTTTCGGCGGGAAAAATTTGAAAGGGTCATTGTACTGCCCCATCTGGGACCAACATGGTCGCTGGATTACGCTGTAAAGGGGGCGATGAGGACAAAGTGGTGTGTGGACGTGTGTGGTGGTTAAAAAAGTATAGGTATGTGTCATGCAGGTCTCACGTTAAAATCGTTAGCAAACTATTTCGGTTTTAATATCGAATTCGTTTTATTTCTAATTTTTAATGTTAAATAAATTAATCGAATTTCGTAAATATGCATCATCGAAACCTGGTAGGAATTTTAGTATTTTCTTAAAGCGTAAATAAAAGTATTCATTTTAAAGTGATTAAAATAAATTCCATGACTTGGAAACATGACGCAATAATTGATCGACATTTTAAGTATTTTTAATTACACTAAAATACATAACCATATATTTAGTATAACTATTACAAACATTTGGTATGCATTGCAGTAGTATACGTAGTAATTGGTATACGTGATAAAAAAATGTACCAAAATTAATGGGAAATATCGATTATTTTTTTTTTTTTTTTTTTAAGTTATACTAGAACTTAAAGGTCATCGCAGCTATAAGTGAAAAATATAAAAATGTTCGACAAAGGTTTCGAGAACGCAAACACAGTAATGGAAATAAAGAACAAAAACAGTGGAATGGAACATTTCGTACATTCGAAATAGCACGAAAACGTATATTGAAATGACGAAAAACATTTTTGAAACGTCGGTGACATTAGAAATAAAACTCTTCGGACTCGTATGACTAAACACCGGTACCGCCACCGGCCGAAGTTAATTAAACAATCAAGTTTTGCCCGCGTGTTCCAAGCGAGTTCGACGGTTTACGTCGAACGTTCGCGTAAGAGTTATTTCTGGTACCTACCCGATTTGGACAACTCGGCCGTTTTCGACGTACATCGAGACGTTAACGTGTGCGACGTACACGAATAAATGAATCCGGCTGCGCAACAAGTCCTCGATTTATAATGTCACGTACTTTCTCGGGGACCACGAGCAGAACGCGCACTTATGTACATGTGTGTATATTATAACTTTGGTGCACCAGACCGAAACGGACGGTGTATTGGCAACCGACGCGTAAGTAAATTAATCGTACTCGACGCCGGGTCGAAAATTAAGGACAATCAGCGACGTACAGATTAGACGTTCTCGAACGCGGAACATGTCCCTTTGATGTGAAGAGTAAGAGTGCCCGACGACGGGCCGTTACGATTGTACGGCGAGCGAGAGTACGCGCGCGCAAGACCGCTCGGAGATCCTTGCGCTACATACGCGCGGCGACGAAACGTAATAATTGTCGGTTTTAGAATAAAAAAAAAAAAACCCCGCACGCCGTCGGTAGAATACCTTGCCAGTGCGATCACCTCGGCGGATGAACTTTGACGATGTCCAAAGCCTTGGCGGAACGACGACAAATCGATGCCACGTGCTCCATTTCATCAGATCAAATTTACCGTTTCCTACAAAACTTTCGCGCGCAACAATAATCTACACTTGCCCGTGTCGTGTGCGGTACACGAAGTCGTGATATTGTTTCGTGTTGGCGGACGCAAACCGAATAAACTACAGAATTCGACGGGTACGTTGTCCTTTCGCTTCGGATATGTTCTAAACCGGTGGTTTTCAACCTTTATCGGATCGTGATTTTTTGTTTTTTTGTAATGCGACCCTTTAAACAAAAAAAAAAAACGTTGTTTTATTCATCAAAATTTGATTTAATTACAGATAAAATATTTACACGATAAACAATTTTTATTAATTTGTACTTAAAAAATTTCACTAAATAAATAATTTACTTATCTAATTACCTAATTATCGATTTCATGCTACAATATTATTCCTAAGTTATAATTGTATTTTATGTTTACCTGTTAGCCGAATATTTAACAACCACATCTCTAAAAATTAAAATAAGAAACTTTCTATTGTAATGCTTATCTATATTATAATTAACTATCTTCGATATTTTTATTTTCATTATAATAATTGTGTTTATTTTTCTTATCTTGTTATGTTTTTATATATTAACTGTGAAATTAAACATTATTTTAATTGTTGAACTGTAATAGTTTATACTAAAAGTTCTAATAAAAAAAAAAAAAATAATTTACTTTAATTTTTTTTAGATAATACGGAAAAATTATTTCGTCCATAATTTTTGGCGACCCCCAGGTTAAAAACCATTTTTCTAAACAGAGTAATTATTATAGTTCTGAAGTCACAAATTTTAGTTAATAAAGTAATCATTGGCGGCACAGGAGTGCAGTGCACCGGTGCCTTAAGCTCCGAAGGGCCTCTAAAACAAAAGTTTACCTTTTTCGTTATTTGCTTGCTTTTCGTGTTCGAATTTATTCGTTGTATTTCTTCCAATCGATACTGAACTTATAAATCGAAACGTTTAAACGTACTGTTGAAAGGGCGCGCAAAAACAACGAAAAAAATAAGTTACCTTCATGACGTTTTTTTTTTTTTTTTAAGGGTCCCTCTAATCGGTTTTTGCATTCCGGCCTCGTTATACATAAACTGGTGGACATAGTACGTGTGCGCACACGTGGGCAGTATACGGTCTAGTCTCGGTGCTAGTGGAGTATTAATGTGGCGAAAGTCGAAAACAATATCAGACGTCCGAACACAAAACCGATGTATGCGCGTAGGTAGTCGTAACCGCGGTCACACTTAGGAGACCGCCGCGGACCGGGTTTTGACATTGCTCAAGAAGTAACATTGTTATAACACGTAGGGAGATTTCCGTCGGTTTCAACACCCGACCGTAAGTCTAAAAAAAACTTTTTTCAAAACACGCACACACGCGCACGTATTATATATTATGCGCGTATAAATAAATATAAATACTGCACACGCATACGCACTTACACGTACGTGCGTCGTAGTCTAGCAGACGAAAGTGCAATAACCGGCGGCGGCGGCTGTGTCAATGACGGCCAAAATAGCGTCTAGGTTAACTGGTATGTAAGCTGCGGCGGCCGTTCAACTTGGCTCACGCGCACGCTGTAACGTCCGTTGGTGCTGCTCATGACGATGACGATGATGATGAAGAGGTGTCGCCACCGCGTTCTTTACAGCCAAGACTCTAGCCACGTGCCTGTAACAAAAAAAAAAGCTCTTTCGACGACCACGACCGTTCCGTTTTTTTTTTTTCATAAACCCTTCACCGCTCGTCTCCTGACGTATATATTATAATACGCGTGTATATGTATGTGTGTGTGTGTGTGTGTGTGAGGGGTATGTAGATGTGTGCTTAAGTCTTGCATACACACACGTGCTTACGGAACGATATTTTTTGTCTTAAAATTCGAAAAGGTTGCGTGTACATGGGATGTCTGGGATGGAAAAAAATGTTGATTACAACGATAAATTCGTAAATTCGTATTTTCAGAACTCTGGAAGTTTATATATTCATTTGTTACATTGTTTAGGTATCATTTTTTTGTATCGATTCAAGATAGAATTTACATATTAACAGTATATTGTGTAAGCTTCGTTCAGTAACTCGACAAGTCAAAAATATGGTTTCAAAACATACCACATATGAGAATAATTTACTATGCACCGTAACAATCAAACTTCCAGTATGGTACAGTAATATGGAGGGGGTATTCACGATCACACGTGTACTAATAATTAACCAAAATAATATTATTAGATCTGTTTGTATAAATATACTCTTAAAGGAACAGCGAATAAAAATTATAAAAAATGTGTGTGTATTTTACCAGTAGGACACTTGTATAAAAAATTGTAATTATATATTTTACATCGGTAAAGCACTTTAAATTGGATAATAATCATTGTTCAACTTAGGTAGTGAAAAATGATTCAGAAATTATGATTTTCATCTTCACTAAATTTTTTGTAGATTATTCGGAGCCAAAATTATTTAATTCTATGGCTTTTGAATTTGAAAATAAAGTGATACTATGAATGTTAAATGGGTAGTATATAAATATTAATTTCTAGAATTGGAGAAGAACATTAATTAATATTTAAAATCTCTGTTTTTATTAATTATTTTTTTATGTCATGTTATTTTGATAATATAAATTATTTTAATATTTAATAATTATTTTAACTTCCTATTTCCAACACAAGCAACAAAGCTTAAAGGTAGGTCAATCAAAATTGTTGTTAAACAATATTTAATTTGTAGTATTTTATGTTGGTTGTTCTAACAACAATAAAAAAAATGTGTTATTATAATTTTATTTTACTGATAACATTATTATTTTTAATCCTAAATTATTTTATATAAGTATCGTGAAAATGTACAAAAACCGGACAAAATTACATTAAAATAACAAATATATCGATCGAAAACTATTTTCCAAACGTAGAATTACGTTTTCATAGATTTAAAAATGTATTAAAATCCTCATAGTTTTTTCTCTATATAATACGTGTACTGCAGTTTTAGCTATTTTAGCTATTTTAGCTGTTTTAGCTATTTAGTTTTGAAAATAAATCATTTCCTGACAGTACGTCGTGTTTTAAATCAAACGGTATCAACATTTTTCGGTTTTTTTTTTCTTTATCATTATTAATAATTAGGTGCCCACAACAAAAATGAAAAACGTGTATATAGTTTTGTTATTTAATTTGTTTTCTATTCGAACCTACCAACGAGGTATAATTAACATTATAAATAAATTATATAGAAATATATCGATAAATTAATTTTTTGTCAGATATATGATGCTAATGGTTAATAAATAATAAATACTTTTCGCTTCCGCAGCTTAAATGCGCATTAATCAACTGTAAATGACAGTGGCGTAGCCAGAAATCTCCCAAGGGAGGGACTCACAAGATGATAGGGCTGCAACAAATGTTACAAAAGTGCAGTTCATAGCAGTAACTCGGGTAGGTATTAGACAAAGGTGACCAACTTATATTGATTATATTAATGAAAATGAAATAATACACCAATCTTATAGATGCTAGGGTTCCAGGACAAAACTATAATACTAGAAAACAATGGCAATAAAAGGTTTACAATAAATGACAACAGGGCGCCCAATATATACATAAAAGGAGTAAAAAAAAATTGAAATTAATAAATAATGTCACAACCATGAATATTATATTATATATATATAATTATAATATTGAAAATTATAAATATATGCATATATATAAAATAATAATCATTGATAGAAATAATTAAATCAATTTGATCTATATATGATCGATGGTCAATTTATCGTATCGACATCGTCAACACGTGGATCGAGATACAGGATGACCAGGCGACCGAGTGACAAAATTGTTCACCAGTAGATATGATTGAGGTTCACACAAGGCAGGAACCCGCGCGTGAACCAAACGATGACGACGAAGACGAACAACACCGTGAGGTCGCAACTACGGGAGCGATATATACACAACATGTCACTAAGTCCTGAATCCTTACACTGCTTATCAGTATATATTTTAAGTAATTTTCTCTGAGTGGTACTTCAATAAAATTGTTTATCAGCAGAACATACGGGGAAAATCAATTCCTGTCATTATGATCGTTATGAGAACGTTTTGGTCGGTGACACGATCATCCACCACTGGGTAGTATTCAATAATCATTGAGGCGCACTAGTACCATGTACTTTGTACAGCGGCGTATCCTGAGGGGGGTTTGGGGGTCAGAACTCACCCCCATGAACCTGAGATAGTAAATTAACTTATATAGTATCATTTATGTATACTCTCGGCCCGAATGGGTGTTAATAAATAATAATATTATGAAACAGCTAAATATTAACTGGATAATTAAAGTTAATCCAGAAGAAGTATTGGATGAATTTGCAAAAAGAAAAAGAAAAATTGATATAGTATTGTAATTAGGTGATAACTATTTCAGCCCCGGAAATTCGTATATATTATGTAATGTTTAATATTTTGTATTTGTTTGAACACGATAAATTGATTAATTTCATTGTTTGAACATATGCTATATTTTTACAAATAATAAGTTTAAATTTGCTGAACCCCTTACATAGAAAGTTTTTAGACACGCGCCTGACTTTGTACGTTGAATGTATGTTTTTTAATGACCGTACTGCGCAGAGCCGTAACGAGCCATTTTTTATTCGGAGGCAAAACTGAAGCAATGCTTCAGTAGGTTGTAGGGTTGTCACACTCGCAGCTTTTAATATGTATAATACGATTCGGAAAAATCTGAACATTTTTAATTAGGTTTCTTGCAAAACAATAAATAACACTTCTTAAAATAAGTTAATTATTTAATATTTTTGTGTCCCCCAGCTTCAGATGCCCAAGGCAAGTGCCTCGCTCGCCTTACTATAGTTATGGCTCTGGTACTGCGGGAAACACGACGATTGCTACCATCCGCTGCGCACACATACCTTTCATCGAATCTTGAACATAACTGGGATATTAAACTACCGAGAAATAGTACATATACATACGTCATAGAGATACTTTACAATATTCTTCCGGACCATCGGAACGAACAGTAACACGTTTATGTTGTGTATTACAGATACGAGGCATTTTAATGTCAACATTTACTATATAATAGAAGCTAATTTTGAAACATTTTCCATTATTTTTTTGAAAAAGTTATCTGCGTCTTTTCCAAATACTTTGTAAGGCATTTTTTACTTGTACCAAAGCAATGCATATGTCTTGTTGCTTACTTTGTAAAAGTTTCTTCGGATTAAAAGTATAAGGCAAACATTTAACGGAAACTTCTAAAGCAATAAGAAAATCCGGTTTCGTTATGGCACTCCCATACAAAGTAGCTTTAGTAGATGTTTCTAGATTGTTATTTTACTCAAGATCTTCTAACAATGTAAATAGTGTAAATAGCTCTTTAAAAGTTAATACAGCGTCGTGTCACTCTACCCATTGAGTTGGTGTTGAGTTAAAAAAATTAGTTATCTCCTATGATCTTTATTTTGATGCATATTTATAAATTCGGTTGTCGGTTTATAAAAATATTAAAATATACGAGTAGATAATTAAGTGATAAAAGTATTGAAAACTAAAATAATGCGTTGTAGACTACTACACGAGTATGCTGGGATTACACTGCGTTTTATCGGCAATTAAACCGCAACATGTTGCGGTATTGACGTGTCGTCCGAACAGTTCCGGATAATTGGTCTGGTATATTTTGTCTTTTGCTCTGTGAAGAATATTGGTTGTGTTTGGAATACAGAAAGTCATTCTATTCACTCGCACTATCAGTTTTACTAAAACTAAGTACTATTCATACCTGTTTAGGCGATATTAGTGCGAGTGACGTGTAATAATTACAGTGCAAACTCGGCCTATTAACATTTTTTTATTTTTCGAATCGTTGTTTGATGTAAGTGGTTATAATTGTGTTCAAATGTACTACACGGACCAGGGATGGGGGTCCGGCCCCTCAGGCCCCATAAGTACGCCGAAGAATAAAATGCAATGCACTGTGCACTGCCTACCGTTCGTTTATTTTATCGAGACAAAAATTGCACGGCGATCGAGAAAATCGAATCGAATAATTAATAGCAGTCTACATTACCACGCATTAAATTCCTCGTCGATTTACGATAATATTGCGTTAATTTCCATTTGCAATCGCGTAGACAATGCGTTGTATAGGATTTATCCCGCCCCGCATCGATTGTTGTTATTTTTCCATTAGAACAATTATCGTGCATTGTACATATCGTCGACGGTCGGTCGGGGAAACGACTCCGCAGACCGAACGTTATTATTTACTACGTTTTTATAATTTTTTTATTTCCGAGTATCTCAACACGGCACTAGCGCGTAACACTACGGCAACGGCGTAGTGCGTTAAGCATTGAATTCACTCGCGTCGACGACCGTGGTAGCGGTAGTAATTTATTCCGATCGCATCTCGAAACTACGGTCAAGGCACTACTACGCGCGCGCGCGTGAAATCGAAATCGTTCGCGTTCGAGAACGAGAAGACGTGAAACACGTTAGGTTACGGTCGTAGGAGACGGATCGGGATCGCGGCCAAGTCGTACACGACGAGGACGTACCGGACGTCAGCACACAAAGCTTTTCCGACGATCGGCTCGAAGATTGTGACCGTCGCGAGAGGGAAGGGGTGCTGCGCATACCAGCTGTACCGCGGTTCGGGTGTACACACACATGGGAGCATGTACGGGCGGTCGACAGCCGTCGCTTTTACTTGTACGTGTATGGTGAGAGAGTGAGAGAGAGAGAACTCGAAAATGCTGTTCGGTGCATATAAATTATTGCATTGAGTTTTTTTTTTTTTTTTTTGGAGGGATACGTTTTTCGTCGGAACCTGTTTATTATTGATCAGGTTAATGGCAATTACCGGTAGAAGAAGAGAAAAAAAAAAAAAAATACCTACAGGTATGCTATGCGCGGTGTACAGGTAGATGTATAGCGATTCGGAATAGGTACAAGAGCGCGACCGTGCTGTACACAGGTAGACGATAAAACCGGGTAGAAAATTCTTCTGCGCCGATATACCGGTTTTGATTTTGGACGCCCAAACTCGCCGGTGTACACACAGGTCCTGTTGCCGCCGCTCAACTGTCGTATGCCGGTGATACGGAACACGATACGCACTTCTTCGTCTCAGCGCGGGTACATTTAAATTAAATACCTGTACGGTGGCGGTTAGACGGGCGCGTCAAGACCTTTGTAGCGGGACGGATTCGGTGCCGGGTTACCAGAAGCGAAAAAAAACACTGTCTCAGAACGTTGAATAAATCATTATTTACTTCGTCGTCGATACGTGTGTAATTGCGATCTTTCTCGGTTCCCCATTCCGAACTCTGAACGCCACCGGAACCGTAACCGTTCGAATCAGCGTTGATTGACATTTAGAGATGAGCAAAATACATCGATTTTTTAAAAACATCCATGTTTTCGTTCGATGTATCGAAACCCTACACCGATGTTTTTATTGCGATGTATTGAAAAAAAATCGATTTTTTTCTAATCCGAAGTCCGATGTTTAAATAACGTATTTTTTTTAAAAAATTTTCAATTTATACATAACATACATACATATAACATAGATACAATTTTTTTTTAAATTTATTAAGGTAAACATCGATTTTTTTGTCGAAAATATCGATCAACAACATCGATGTTTCAAATGTAGATAAATTGATACATCGGAACATCGATGTTTCAAATTTTTTGCTCATCTCTATACGATTAGAGTCGAATTTCGCATGTCGCGCCCGTGCACATAGACACGTCCATGAGTGGCGGTGCGCGCAGATGAGTTACGCTGGCATCTACAGGTTAAAATAACTACTCAAAACCGGTACCGAAATTTGTTATATAATTTGTACAAATTTGTAAACGCATTTTGAAAATTTGTACACCCTCCTAAAGGGTGGAAAAACACTTTTTCATTACGGTATGTTAAATTAAATTATTACTTACATCAGATCATTAATAAAAGATTTTACGATAATACATTCAAACAATATGGATAATATTCTTCTCTAAGTTACTATGTTGCTTTTTTTTATCAATTTACACACTCCACAATCTTGATCGTACTACTATGACTAAGTGTATAAAAAAAGGAGCATTGAACGCATTAATTCATATTAATGCTAAAAACCAAATGAAAATCGTGATTACAAATTTGTACGAATTATATAACAAATTTTGATACCAGTTTTGAGTGTCTAAGATAAAAATTACGAATGCGGATGCTAGAGTAACGGTTCGCTGGCATCCGACGTGAAAAAGTGTTTTACACCTTTTAGAGGGGCTTACAAATTTTCAAAATGCGTTTACAAATTTTTACAAATTATATAACAAATTTTGATACGGGTTTTGAGTAGTTATTTTAACCTGTGGATGCCAGTGTAACTCATCTGGTACGCACACTGTTTCGTACACGGTTTTATGTACGTCACTTGATTTCGTACGTGCTCGTCCGGTCACGTCGGCTAGCGTGGGCGCAACTTGAGCCCTAATATTGGCGGTGCTAAAATTGCTGAAAGTAAAATTAAACGGTATTTAACTGTAATTACTATAGATTATATGGATCTATATAAAAAAAAAAAAACTGGAGTGTTACATTTGAACTCAGGGTTGCTAAAAACCCTATTGCGCCCCTCTAGTTGAGCCTATGATGATGCGTATTACATCCAGTGGTTTTTCACTCATAACCCTCGGAGTGCAGTTCTGAAATTTTGTTTTCAGTGTCGAGGAATGAATCGCAATACCATCATTTTTAGTTTTAGATCATCGTTTCTATCAACAACTTTCAGTGCATAAACCCCTGGGTCATCGACAAAGTTAAATAAAGCACCGTATTAACCAAAGTATCAGTATACTGCATCTATACATTACGTATATGCTGACTCTCCGGGTAGTGAGCGACGCCTCGGGGCGAACGATGCCTGTACATCAGGGATGGGCAACCGGCGGTCCGCGTACTTCTTCTATCTGACCCGTGTTACGTTTTCAAATTACTTCGTAACGTTTGATCGTTTATCGTAAAATGTAGATATTATATTCGTATCTACTGGACGGCAGCTAAATTATTCTATGTACATATTAATATAATGAACGTTCATTTTAGCTAATGCAGTAACATTATGTACTTATTGTATTGGTTCAGTCGTAAAACCGTCGACTTTAATGATCTTTATTATTTCCAATATCTTTACTCTGGCCGGTCAGATTTTAAGGTTCTATAAATAGGGTCGTCTAGATACCGGGGGAGTTGCCCATCCGTGGTGTGCGTAACAGTGTCAGGGTAGGTTTTCTCTGATCGACAGAAAACGTAAATATGTGCATACACGTACAGTGACGCGTTTTGGGAATGTGACATTTGAACAAGTGTTTTGTTCGTACACGTACCTATATACATTTACATATATGTGTATATACGTACAGGTTATTCGCTGTGTACATGGAAATTACTCCAAACATGTGCGTTTTCACGTCGAACATTGAATTGGACGCACGTGCGCGTTCGCCGTTTCTCGATTATTTTTCTATTACCGCGCACGTTCGAGTCAATTTTCCCAACGTTTCGCTTTTAAAACAATTACGACGAAGAGTTAGCGTTCCCTTCGCCACTTGCCCCCCCCCCCCGCTGCCGCCGTTCGTTGCCAGTTCGCCAACTGGTTATCCGAATAACGTAATAGTTCTACCCGCGACAGACGTACGTCGGAACCGCATCTGCGGCCGCGGACAGCGCGCGTTAAATTATGTAGGAATGCGATCGTCATTAGGATTTCGGTAAACATCGTCACCGAAAAAGTCCGCGTCCACTCCAAACACGGATTATCGCTAGCGACTGAAAACGCTCGTCTTGATCGCGTACCACGCGCATGCGGACCGGCGGTATCGGAATACATTTCAAAAGCATGTCGACCGCCGTGCTGGCCGTACTTCGATTATATAAAAATATCTGATGGGCTCTTAAACGTTTCGGTCGATCGTTTATCCCTACACGAGGTGTCGTATGTTAAACGCTTGTAACGTGAATAAAAAAACGAACTCTATCGCGCGGACGGTATGGGGTTGCAGTGCGCTGTAATAACGCGTTCCGAAAGAGGTGCGGGTGACCTGTTAAACGGTATAATCGTAAACGATAATGATACAGAGACCTATGCGTTTTTATTCATCTCGTACGACAACAGCAACAACAAAAATGCACCGGAAACGTTTAGGTTTCACTTAATATGCGAATGTATCGTAACGACGCATCGGAATCATTCAAATGTCCAGTGGTAACTCCATAGGTGAAACTATGGGGGGGGGAGCTAGGGGGAGAGGGCTATGTCGCATGAAAAGGATTGTATTCGATAAAGGACGTGTGCTCCAAAATGGGTCCAGAGGCATGTGCGCATAAACGTCGGTCCGCTCGCGGGGATGACGTAGACGCCGTACCAGTGGCGTATATAGAAAATATTTTCGGGAGGGGCTACTATGGACGGAGTTGAAATGCCACTGCTATCTAAAAATTACTATCAAGACACAGCAGGTACTTATCTACATTTCATAAACAGAATGTCCCAAAACGATTTGACGTTGGACGCAAATTCTAAATAAGTATAAAGCACCATTAAAATAACATATAATATACGTTTAAAATAATTTTTAAGTTTTTTAAAACATTTCGGGAGGGGGGGTGTAGCCCACTAGGTACTCCCCCCCCCATATATACGCCACTGCGCCGTACACAGCGCTCACAGGCCTTAGACAACGAATGGTGAACAAAATTGAAACGTATGAATGAAACGGGAAAAAAAAAACGAAAACAAATATCGTTGGTTCCCGTTTCGTTACCGCATAATATCGACAACAGTAATAATAATGATGGTAATTCGTAAAAACGAAACCAGACGGTCCGAACGGGATAATCGTGACGACTAGGGCCGTATTAGCGCATAGGCACTATAGGCACTGTGCCTAGGGCCTACGAAATTGTGTGGCTACGATTTTTTTGTAGTATACTAATTGGTATAAAAAAAAAAATATTTATAGTGTTTGACAATTTAACATATATTATATATGTTTTGGATTGAAAGGAATTTTTTTTTAACGTTTTTTAAAACTTTTATCGCGTAAAAATGTATAATAGTTATCATATAAAAGTTTAGATTTGATTTTTATGTTGTAAATATTATTGTTTTTAAAAACTTAACAATGCATGAGATTCAACACTTCCTCTCCCAAAGAGAAGGTTTCTTAACCATTTAAATACTGGACAACGGCCCTGCTAGGACTAGGGGCCTAGCGCCTACGATACTGTTAATCCGGGCCTGACGACGGCAATTCGGAACGGCAGTAATAGCGAAGCGTTTCGTTACGATTGTTGTTATTAAATATTTTGGTAACAGTTCTGGTACAACCGTATGAGATCACACCGGTCACGGATGAGGTCTATTGAGATCGACGATTATTCTCGTGTCGCGGTCGATTCGCGCGCACGTGCGAACCACGCGATAATAAAATCAACGATAATCGGAGCGACGATATGACGACGACGACGACCACCGCCATCGTACGAATACCGTACAGGACGGGGCAGTGGTGTTTCAGACGAATTTCAATTGAAGTTTATTAGTCAAGTATCTGAAACAATGCACCGAAATGAATTGTGTTTTATTCGACGTAAAGATTATATTTAATTGTTAAGTTAAATTTTAAAAATTACGTTACTCAAGTGGCCGCCTTCGGTTTGTATACAATCGGCTATCCGTTTTTTTCGTAATGTTCGTAACTCTCTGCAGGATATACGCACATCGATGATTTTAATTTCCCGTCTAACGTTTTATTTCAACTTCAATGGTATGTGAACATTTTAGATTTCAAAAATAAATTAGGTGAACGTGACGGCCAGGCAATATCATTATCGTGCGAAATCACGCGGTTCGCAAACTTTCTTCTAAAAACACCCTTCGGTGTTTTACATTCAATAAAAGTCGTAATGGCAAAAACGCATTGATTCGCTTGTTCGTGATTTACCGATAAAGTAAAACTAAACATGATCAACTTTAATCTGGCGAAGAACTAGTTTATTTATTTCGGTGGCTAACCGCGGCATTATTTAAATCGTCAAAACCCACTATCCCACCCGGTACCTGGTATTATATACACGATAGCAATAATGTTATAATGACATTACTGTGTAATGACATAATAATAATGCGTAAAATAATTGTAATAATAATTACTGAAAACGCTTTCCCAACAAGAATGATGTCAATATTCTGTAACCAACAATAATTTCGTACACAGTTATAATTATGATTTATTTTTATTTTGTTACACATACAATTATTGTACACTTAATGTTTTATTTTGTTTGAAATTCATTTCGCCAAGACTGCAATAAAAGTCGATTGGCGTTATTAGTTATGAAAAAATAAATAAAAATAATAATAATATTGTCATATCCCCTGGAATGACTAAATTTTTGTTTTACGCCATCACCGGACTTATTATTTTTATTTACATATTAGATATTGTACATTAGTTGGACAGATAAGGGTGTATGGGATTCTCAAATCCTATTTCGTTTATAGGAAATCCACGGTTCCTCAACACATTCTCTATAGTTCATAAATTACTAATAATAACTATAGTGCATTAAATGGTGTATATTTATCGTTATACTTAGTGTATACACTGGACACATACTTTATTGTTAAATTATTTAAATTGCATTTTTTCTGCAGTAAAATATTGATAAAATCTGAAAATCACTAGATTGATACGAACGTCGGATTTTTAATAATTATTGATGGATATTGGTTCGGTTGATTGAAAATGTAAGTTGACACATTTGCATGTGCCTAAATGATCGTTATCCTTTGTAAACGAGGTGCTTACCGTGCGAAAACTGTCATCAATAGACTTTCATTAATTATAATTATATGTTAATTATAATTATAATTAATTATATGAGTAATTGTTTTAAATATTTTAGTAAAAAAATTACTTCTCAAACCTTATTTTATTACCTTCCGAGGATGTTTATAACGTTAAACGAAAACCCATATGTTCTCATTTAGGCTTGTTTCGATAAAAATGATAGAAGAAATTCTCGCAAAAATGTTTGCCGAACAACAATTAAATATGTTAGTAATTAGATTTGAATTAACTACTAACGATAAGCAACTATTGATAAATATGGAGTAGGATCCGTTTATTAAGGAATGGAGTCGATGTTGGCATTCCCATGTCTTTGTTTGATAAATGTTGGTCATTTGATATTTTAATAGATATTTCGACCGGAAATCGTATTCTATGTTAACTAAGCGCTTTTAACTGCGAAATAGAATCGATACAATTTTTTATTATTAATATTGTCGTCAACAAAAAATGTCGAACTAGAAAAATGTATTCCCAAACATTCGGCCACCAAAAAGCTAACCAATCACAAATCAATCGGAGAAGGGGTTAGTTTTTACTTTGAAGAAATTTGTCTATTAGCTTTGTGGTATAGACGACCAGAATCATGAATACATGTCAGGAATGTCTTGCAATTTTTTTTTATTGCTTTCCACTCCTTTTATACAAATATGGAAAACGGTTCTGCGACAATACAAATAATAATAATAATAATAATTATAATACACGCTTCCATTTGGATTCAATAAGCGACGAATAGCCAGAAATTCGATCAACATAAATAATACGTACGGTTAAAAATGTAAAACTATTATTTTTTTACACAATTAAAATGCATAGCAAAACTTTTAATAACGAAAGCTCGCGCATGATGTTATTTGAAATAAAACCGTGAGACCTGAAGTTTATGCGCGATCGATAAAAAAACACTCATATCACATAAAACATCGATCAACCCCTTGCGATCTCCGATAATATTGACATTCATTTTCGTCGAATGAGCGAAAGCACGTATTTTTATATAGAATGTCGTCGAGCTACTTATAATTACATTAATTTCGGTTTTTTTTCCCTCCATTTTTATATCCTAGATCAGAGGTTCCCAGCCACTTTTGATTCATGGCACTCTTTATTATTTTTTAAAAATTCACAGGCACCCTGTAGCCTATGCCCTCTTAGTAATACATGGTATACTTAAATTAATATTTTGTAACTTTGGTTTTATTTAGCAATTAATAAACAATAAAGATAATATAAAGTCAAGCGTATTTCACCGTAAATAACTTTAAAGCGATCGAACCAGTATGGAAATTAAAATAGATCGCACAGTGTAACTATGTAAAAATTATATATATTATATAATTAATATAAAATTATATTGTATATATCTAATTAATTATACGCAATGGGTTTTACACTATAGACATAGAGTATTACTTTTTATTACTCAGTGTTATATTTTTCATGAAGGTGTTTAAAAAATAAATATATATTTAAAATAAGTTCGCGGCATCCTGGTTGGAAACCTCTGTCCTAGATGAATTTAGCTTTCACGCTTTTAATACGTCGAATTTGTTCGCGAAAATTCGCAAAGTTGTGTCTCCCAAGCCGCTAGCCGTCGTCGACTCGAGCTTTTGCCGGTCGCATTGGCATAGCAAGGATATGGCGAACTGTGCCTAGGCCAGGGGCATGAAATGCAAAAGTGCACAAAAAATTGCAAAAGTCATATTTTTATTCTACAAACAAATCAAAAATTTTCCGTTATCATTTTTGAAATACGTAGATGCTGTCTATTTATATACATTACGTGTGCATTTAATGATGAAATTATGAAAATAGCATAAAGGCGTTTAAACAAAAAATTTCATATGAAGTAATACAGTCATAAAATCATAAAATGAGAAAATCAAATTTTCAAAGATCTAAATTAACACCGTAATAATTAACTTTAAATATTAATTATATACTTACAAAAAAAAAAAATTAAAATTAAAGGTTAAAAAAGTTAATATCATATCATCAAATTTTAATTGATTTAAAAACGCTTTTTTCTAAGTTTGCCAGGGTCACTAGCTAGTCTTCGTAAGCCACTGGCCGGTCGCAATTAGTCGATATCGTCGTTCTCGTTGCCGATCGACGACTGTCGGGTAACTTCGAGTTGAGTCCTAAATTTCAAAAAATAGTGCGAGTTGAGTCCGAACGTATTTTATTGAGTACATGAGTTGGGTCCAGCCTATTAACGTTACCCAGAAGACACCATGTGGAGTTAGGCTAGTAAGTCTTCCGAAAAATTTGGTTTTTTTTTCTTATACAACGGACATGATGTAAACGTTATTGAAACATTAAAATTATTATTCAATTTGAATTTTTTTCTTGTGCGAAAAACTGTTCTTGAGTCGGTTCGATTTTAGATCAAATTTTAATGTTATTTTTACTAGTTCATCTATAATTATATAGTTTAAATTACGGAAGAGATTTAAAACACACGTCATTCGCTGTGAAAACTTGAGTCGAGCGGTTGAGATGACAACAAGGTAAAAGCAACCGCGGACCACCAAGTTCACGTATTGTCAAACGGTGACCACGAACGACCCGTATTCGAGTGTTATTGAACAAAACACCGCGGACCCGATTCGTGTTTTTTTTTTCCAGACGTCTCGGGACCCAACTCAAGAGTTCCCCGACGGTCAGGTGACCGCCGGACGAGTCGTTCCGGGGATCGAATATTGTAATGCGTGTGCGCGCGCGCGGGAAAGCGAAATAAGAAAAATGCACGTACACACTCGGAAACACAACAGTAAAACGTTTCCGGTGCGGGTCGCGGACGGTCAACCGTCGCCGAGAGTGCGTTCCGCCGGACGG
>NW_020273076.1:3806693-3840721 GCF_003268045.1 Sipha flava
CCCCCCCCCCCCTAATAAAGTTTAATCCAAGTTACGCCTGTGCGTACAAATCATCGTTTTTCGATCGAGCTCAAGCTTGCGTCACGCGCGCGTACGTTTTTCCGTACACCTTACAGCTATTAGGGACAGGGCGGTGGCGGATTTGGTCAGAGGGAACTTTCCCGATTGGCTTAGGACCTTGGTTTAACTATTTCAAACAACAACTGTTTTGGAATTCATTAAGTGTGTTTACAGATACCGACCGATTGATGGAATGACATCGACCACGTCACACGATCTTATCTGCGATGCACAATTACGACTTAAGATCGTAAGGTCGACTTGAAATCGATAATATTTATATTTAATCGGTTTTTCGTTTTCGAAATCGGATCAACAGTTTCAATCCCGGCCCGGCCTCCCAAGACTCGGGTCCAGCTCCGCACGCAAACACCAATGGAATGCGCGAGCGTGTGAGCGTCCATCGGTCGTAGATCATTATTATTCATTGATCGACAATGGAGGTCCGATGTGTTCAGGAATTTCCTAGCTCGGTAAAAATTATGCTCGTTAGCAACGTAGATAACGCGGCCGGCGAGATAACATTAAAATAAACATCATCTGTCAACGATCGTTCTCGAATGGATAGTTCGACGCGTCGACTTAAAGCGTAACGTCTCGGCCGTTGGCGCACGTTGTTCATTCATAGCGAAAACACGCGCACATAATATTCATAAAACGCAAAACGACCGCACTGTTTATTATTGTACACGTGCGCGCGTAAATTCCGCAGCGAATTCGCTCGCGATTCCCGCGCGTTTTTCGTAAAAAAATCCGTTTGCCAAGACGTTACTATCCGAACGGCCGACCCACGTACTTGCACACGCACTTATGTGTGGTTTGTCTACGCTGCGATGGCCGTGGCAATTATTTGACGTCGTTTTCGTTTATTACGTTTTATTTCTTTGCAAAATTTTATCGTTCGGTTCGACTTGCACGTGCCTGTGCAAAAATGATCCGCCTGTGTCCGTCCGATCGTTGCACGTCCGGGGGGTTTTTTTTTTCGGAAAAATAAAAAGCGAAAAACAAAATCGCTCGAGCCCGATGTCGTTCCGCTGCGTGCGTGCATATCGTACGCGCGTTATGTAATATTAATTATAGCAATTGATCGGCGAACCGACGACGAGCGCAGAAACAATAATTACGGTCGTTTCCGTCCACGTTGAACTATCGTTGTACATATACTGCGAGTATAATAATAATAATATCGTCCGCCCGAACCGCCGCGTGGAATTGTTTGGCGTTTTCTGATTGTTCGCCAAACGTTCGTGTTCGCGAAATACAAGTTAAGCAGGTTAATACGATCAGTCGGATTACGCGAAACGCCTTAAACTGACGGCGCATTTACGGCCACGCTAACCGTTGTCCACGGATTTTTAAGACTGCGCGGTAAACTATTATAATTTAAAAAAAAAAAAAAACGTTTTATTCCCACGCGCCTCGTTCGTTTATTTGTTTTTAGAGTCTTCCGTACTCCAACAGAAACGGTCTGCCCCGAACACCGACCTACATATTTTATTCGTAACGCTCGCCCGAAGGTGTGTCGCGATAACATTATTTATTTACACCGGAACACCGAAATCCAACAAAAGGTAGCACAATCGATAACGATAATCTTACGGTATCGTAATGGTAACCGATTACGGTATAACGTACGCAATGGTAAGCGATCATAGTATAATCATGCCCCACATGGTAATAATAATAATAATAACGATATGTATACTCGTTTGAAAAACCGTCGTGTGCCTTTCCCGGTCCATTCATTAAACGTTATTGCTTTCGCTGCGCACTCTTCGCGCCCAACATAAACAACCGTATCCCGTATACGCGGGCGCGCGTTCTACTCTACGGTTTGATTCGCAAAAGAGAACGTGTTCGTGCGTAAACTTACAAAAACGTAAAAACATCCTTTTGACCGTTTCGCCAAACGAGTTGGTCGTCGTACGTTTTCGGTTGTTTTTTTCTCTCGTGAATCCCTCGTGACGCCGATCAGATTCACGTTGGTAATGTTTTTTTCATTTTTTTTTACCGTTTCCGTTTTGTTCTCGGTGTCACCGTCGCCGCGCGCGTTTCAACCGATCGACGGCGCGTTCGCATACTCCCAGGGGTGTATTTAGGGGGAGGGGGTGATACGAGTGTTAGAACATCTCCCGTCAATCGAATTTCATGGTATTTCACAAATTGCAAACTTACTTACAGTACAATTTGAATAAAAATTGTAAACAACTTGTAGATTTTACATATAAAGCTGTCTTAATACAATAATTTTCATTAATATAATAATTTATATAATAAATACGTGATATTTATTAATGTAAAACGGTGGAGGGCAGAGCCCCCACTTACTATAAGTTTTTTGAATTTTAAAACACCCCTGTCAAATGAATCCTGAATACGTCACTGTACATCCTGAACGTCCGCGCGCGCTATCCTCGTCCCATCAATTCACTAAAATATACATAACAATGCACACAATCGCGCTCGCTTACCCGCCAACTCCTCCTCGCCGAGGACCCCACCGTTGTCATAACGAAACCATCCGTCTTATGGCAACGTTTTCTCGACCCGACCGTCGAGTTTTTGGTCCTCTCCCGTCCCCACCTAAGGGTAGTGTTTACGAGACTGGAATATACCAAGTCGCCCCGATAAACAGTAACAAAATTATACGAACAACAATTCATTTTAGTCTAAACGATACGCAAGACGAAATGTGGACAAATCAAACTCCCAAAACATAACCACGACGCGTTTCAGAATTTTCGACAGATGCGTTGATAAAAAGTACACTTTTCGTGAAGCGGTTTGTGACACCCGTTCTGAAAGCGTATGTTCTCGTACGGTTTAACGCTGACCGGAAATGCATTTATTCAATAAATTTCTTATCTCATGAAAGTGTACCGAGAAATTATTTGTTCGCCTCTTAATGCCTAGAGACAATCTTACTTCGGTCTTAATTTTTTCCCTATACTGTAGTGTGTACGTTCTTATCAACGATAGTCTTATCCGCCGGAGCTGTACCGTAGCAATTAAGCCTACACGCGCAATCGTGATTTTTCCCGTACAGAATAGAAATAATAACACGCGTTCAAATCGATTTCGTAATATTTCCGCGTTTCTTCGCTGTCCGCGAACAGAACAAATCACGGTTATAATCGCCACGGTTTGCCTTTCGATCCCGGTATTGAGAAGGTTTCCCGAGGAGCTGTAGATAAACATCTGCAATATCCGATCACCGTCCGTGACAGTGGCGTATACAGTAAATATTTTAGGGAGGGGCTACTATGGACGGAATTAAATTACCACTGATATCTAAGAATTACTAACAAAACCCAGTAGGTACTTATCTGCATTCCGTTTACAGAATGTCCCAAAACGATTTGATGTTGGACGCAAATTCTAAATAAGCATAAAACACCATTAAAATATAACAAACGTTTAAAATAATTTTTAAGTTTTTTAAAACATTCCGGGAGGGGGTTGTAGCCCACTAGCCCCCCCCCCCCCCCTAAATACGCCACTGCGCCGTGATACGTTTCACCCGTGAGATGATTTCTGCACCGCGCGTAGTTCGTCTTGTAACGCCCGGGACCCTTTAGTTTTTATCAATGTTTATGTAGACCCGCGGTGAAACCATAAGACCGAATTAAACGAGTTCGTCGTATTATTTCACGTACTGTTTCACTCCATACCGTACGTGCGCTACGCCGTCGAGCGGGAAATAATCCAAGAATTTGGCACATTAATCAACAGAAGGTCGAATTTGTAATTGTAAAAACATTGAACCGCAACGATATGTCATTGACTCACTCGGATAGAATGTAAATAGAAGAGTAAGAGTTGACTATCGGCTATTGCGTACAATATTGTTTCTTCTATTATTCCCTTGCGAATCTCGTACGTACGGTACACAATGTACAATTTAGATACAAATTGCGCGCACGTATACATCGTCGTCGGACACGTATTATATATCGTGGTTATCATTATTCGTCTTAACACTGCGGTTAACCTTCGCATGTGCGAATCCAGTTTTGTTGTCATTTTTATTTGAGGTTTATTTTCTTACACCCGATAACACATTTATTTGTTTTCAATACACTCAAACCGAATTCGTCTAGACTTTACTATTGTTAAAAATATTTTACGAACATAGCGTACACATGCCATACGATTTGATTTATCGAAAAATTTATCTCAATTGAAACGTCTTAAAATGTAAAGTTAAACATTTCGATATTAAGCACAATAAATATTTGCACATGTACAGAACACCAAATAAAAGTCCTAGGTAAAATTAAATGGCAAAAAACAATGACGAACAAAATCCACAACGGCCATACCGCGATCCAGCGCTCGGATACGTATGCTGGCAAATTATTATAAACCAATAAGTTTAGTAATAAAAGTAATAACTAAAGTAATAATCAAATTTTTTATAACATTTTTATGGCTATGGAAAAATTTAAGATTGTATAAATATACACACATATGTATAAAAAAGGCAAAAAAAATTCTACCGATTTCTCTCCATAAATAATGGCCTTTGTAATCGATGTTAATTCTGATCAATACGAAAAAAAAAATAACAATGTTAGGCAAATATTTCAAACCAGTTTAATCAGAATCTTGTATTTACAATATTATACCTCGGGGATAACGGACAACGGTAATTATTTGAAAAGTTTCTATCACTGTTCATATTAAAAACGATTTGAAATATATTCGCATACTCAAAATCGCTATACATCGTTTTTGGACATCATTTCGCACTGTCTAGTGAATTATAATATGCTATTCAGTGGAAACTGAATCGTTGAATTCCTGTATTGAAATAAAATAAAAAAAATCCAATAAAAAAATCAGCAATTCGGCTCTATTGTTTTCCGGTCTAGCAATGCGTTAATTTTTATTTGAACTTTATTTGGATAGGTGTCACTTAAATGTTTATGTTTCTTATTTTTGGTTTTTGTTTTTCTACTTCATGATGATGATTTATTTGCATGACGAAACAGTTTCTCCAGTCATACAAGTGTATTGGAATAAAAATATTACTCCAATATCTACTTATATTATTATTAAAAATTTTACTATATTAATTAATATTTTAGCTTTAAACATTAAAAATATGATAGTGTATTGTCATCTTTCGTCAGACAAAATCTTGTATTTTTTATCTCAGCGGATATTCAATTATTTATGTTTACGAGAATCGATATGATTTATATGTTTGTATAGTTTTGTATCGCTTTCGATTTAGTAATAACTAATAAATAATTTTATAATTTTTTAATTAGTAAAAACACTTATTAACAGTTAAATTTTCTTACATTTTACCGGTCTGTAAAATTGTTCTTGAAATTAATTAACATATCATTTGGTGGACTGGTTTTCGTTAACTGCAGTTGAAGATGTTTCAGCGATAAACACATCCATTACGTTCCCCTCTCATTTAGAAATGCATGATTTTGGTCATATTTATTATTAGTACGCTATTTGTATGAATTCGTATAACCAATTACAGAATTTTTACAAATATATGTATAATTTTACGTTTAATAACGTTTTTCTCTTACAGTTTTTATACGTTTAACGAAGTTTTGGATTACTGTAATAATTAGTGTAAGCTCTATAAAATAAAATGTTTAAACAACAATAAATGCTCATATTCCAGTGACGCAAAGTAACTTTGAAATACCTAAATATTTATAAGAATAAGAAACGCAAAAACCTCAAAAAATAATATAATAAAAATTATATAAATGTCTTTGAACACATACACACACACATATATATATATATGTAAGTGTTCACTTAAATCGTCTGTAGAAATGTGAACGAGACTAATAGTCAGTTATCTTTTTTCTCAGTAAAATTTAAATATTAAATTGATGTATGTATACCACGAAGAATTTTTTTTACAAGAATTTTAAAACCTTTAAAAATATTATCATTTATTAAGTTATTCTTGTGAATTTCATTAGACTTCGATGTAAGTCATATTATGTTGAATATACAACACAATCCTCTGACGCTCATTATTCTGTTATAGAGGCACAACTGCGTACATGTATTGTATTTAATTTTTAAGTGATTTTCTGAACGTACAACAATGTATGTGTATATTAAACAACAAGTCATTCACTGCGAATTCCTGTACTTATAATTTTTCTTTTTTCCTTTTGATAATATTTCACAGCGATCCATAATTTATTATTAATAATCGTTTTTATTTTATAATAATAGTATCATTTGATGTGTATAGGAAAAATTCTATCTTGTACATTTGTACCTATATATTTTTGACAACTAAAAAGTTTAAAACAAAATGCAAAATAAATCCCACGTACTCTCTGCACCAGTGTGACAAAAAATATTCACCGGAAACACATTATATAGCTTGTATGTTATTATTATTTAGCATAATTATTTTTTGACGTAAAAGATTCATCATGAACGATTCAGAACAACAAAACGCGTATGTTACATTAGCTCGTACTACAAGCGAAAAAGACAATTAATCGTGATTATTGCTTTCAGAATGTCTATTCATAATTCGGATAATACTATAATGTTATATTTTTATACAGTTTTCTAAATGTACGGTAATACATAATTTATTAGGTACATAATTTTACAAAATTAATTTGTAGCATTTTAATTATTTCCTGAATGTTATTATAAAATTTAAATTTGGTACATTCGGTAATTAGTCGAAATGGTCAATTTTGAAGTTTTTACTTAATGTAAGACTTTTCTAATTTCATTATTAAAACGGAGTTGAAACCGTTCATTTTTCCTCATAAAAAATATCAATTTCAATAACATCTGAATCGTAAGATAAAATGTAATTAACCGAGTAGACTCAATACAGACAGTATACCATATATAACACAACTTTATACTTTGTATTAATAAACATTGCTATTTTTATACTAGTTTAGTTTGCAATATGAAGGATTAATAACATTTCTTAACATGTAATCTCTTAAGTACCTCAGGTGCGTGTGATTCTTAATGGTATAATAGTTTTATAATGTTAGCTTTATTGACGCAATTGTATTATATTCTTATTTTTACGAATAAAGATAATGAAATTTTACACTTGTCTGCTTGATTTAAAAGCCATCTCAAATATTTTTATATCATGTATAACTACAGTTAGCACACTGGTTAGCCTATTGTAAAAGAAGCTCTGAAAAAAATTAACGAAAATTCCAACCATCGTTTACCATTGCTGATGGAATAAAAATACTTTGAAAGTAAAAGTGAAAATATTTGTAATTGTTTTGTTAGTCTTATTCATATATCACATGAACAATGAGCAGAACATGTTCAAAATTCTATATAATACATCGATGATCAGTACTTTTAAAAACGTATATTTAAATAATCTTAATAGAAAATATTGCTATCCACGTAGTAAAAATATGTTTTTATTCGTTTATTAAAAAAGTTTGAAAACACTATTTTATATATTTTAAATTGTACATGATTTAATTAAAAAAAAAATCGATTATATTATGTACATAAATATAATAAAATAAGTATTATACAAATATTATAACATAATATTGGCATTAATTTTTTAGTTTCAAATTTAAATTTTAAACACAAAATATTCAAAATATTCGTTGCAACACATTTACTCTGTTAATTGCTTAATCGAATAGTAAAAACATTTTTTTTTTTTTTTTGTAAAAATTGTCTTTTATGAACGGCACGTGAACATGTTCGCGGTCGAGAAAAATAAATCCCAAAAACATTGTAAACATAGTGCCAGAGTTGGCTCATCGTGCACCAGAGCCGCATCGATCGGAGCGGCGTGGCGACAGCGATTGCGACAAGGGCGGTCAGTAAGGATAATAATATCCTCGGCAAGGCGTCACGGGCTAAAACGTACGGTGTCGGCCGCCGCGGCACACGCACAGGGCACGGCGTGTGTGTAGATATTACAACTGCTTTATATATTCACGGCAACAAATCATAACAAGATCACACGAATTTATAATGAATAATCAACTGTGGGCGTTTTTTATCATAATTGCATCGTTAAACGACACGGTTACGGTGGATGTAAAAGGACGAAATAATTTGGATAGGTAATCCAAGAGTGATCCAAACTGTTCGTTCGAAAACGGGCACGCCATTCTCGGTCGTGCACGTGCGCGTGGGACGGCAATAGGGATCGTGCTCAACCCCTAATCGGCAGCGATTTCTTTTTATATACCAACGTAAAAATAGGCGTTTAACACGTAAAAATATAACGTGAAAACTGTAAATTATTTAAAGATGTTTTATTCCAGTTTGTATATTCGTTCCGTTATTCGAGTAAAAATAAATAATAATCACGTGTAAACGTGATTTTGATTTATAACTGGCCATCCCTCTCTCCCGTTTAGAAACCCTGGCCATTCTTCGACGTACGTGCGGTTCTCATTAGAGAACAAAGTCTATATGCTTTGGCGTTTGGCTGTTCGGTAGTGCAGCGGTGTTCGCATGAGACCTGGCAAGCCTTATGATTTTCGGTCGCCGACCGAGAGCTAGGTGCAACAAAAAAAAAAAAAATTTAAAAATTGTCACGAAGGTCTTAGAGATTACGTGTTAGAATCCTACACAACGTCTACGAGGGAGTCCCGTAGCGTTTAAAAATAAAACAATAAACGGGCGCATTTCCATGCATTACCGTCACAATGGAAAACTAGGGCGCCGACGTTAATGTACCAAAAACTCGCGAATACTTACGTTCGCGATGCTGTATTATATACGCTCCGGGGTTTTTACACGTGGTAATAGGTATTTACCGCGCGGTTAGATGTATTTTCTAAAAATGTAAACCGTACATGCGCGTCGAATATAGAACGACGAGTGCGCTATTTGTTTATTATTTTTTTCGCCGCGCGCTCGCGCTGGTTGATGGTTTTCGTACGCATGCGAGTCGTATTCGGCAGTACAGGGTTTTAAGTGCGAGGGATAAAGCAAGAGAACTAAATCTCAGGGCTGTCCCTAGGGCAGCGCGAGTGGGGCCCTTGCCCCGGGTCCCACGCTCTTACCACAGCCGGACAGGCCTTGCTTTCATAGATACAAATGTAGAAATCATTTTTTTTTCATGTAAAATTGTTTATTATGTAGGTAATTAAATTAATTAATTTACTTATTCATATTGTTGTAAGTGCAAGATACTATATTTGTTAAGACACATTTAAGTTCCAATATGCAACTGACGCGTGATAATGACATTTTCGACATTTAAGGTCCCACAAATCATCAGGATGGCCCTGTTCAATCTGTACGTATCACAACGCTTAAAAACCGTTTTTTTTTTAACCTTTCTCCGGAAAGTCCATCGCAACGCTCTGGTCAAAACATCGAAAACTACTGATCAGCCATAAGTTTGCAGTACAGTTTAAAAAAAAAAATAAAATAAAACAAATGTTTTATTTTATAATTATTTACTATTCAGCTGACAGTAGACGATGCTTTCGATGAACAATGTTGTACGAACAATAATTCATTAATATTAAATAGTAATCGTACGTCATTAGGGACATTAGGGTGGGCTAAGGAGGAAAGGGCCTCCGGTGCAGTAGATAAACTGGGCCTTATATTCAATATTATCTTTACGTGAAATTCAAGGTAGGTATACGTATTGATTTTGCTTTTAAATGTGAATAATTATTTGTGACGAAACGATATTCAAAACGAATTTACGGATAATTAACAGTCGTGGAAAGTAATATGAAAACCCAGCTTATTAGGGACTATAAAAAACATAAAGCGTATCGCGTGAATTATTATTCTTCTTCAACACTTACTACGTTTATTTGATAGCGTTAAAACTGATTGAAATTAAACCGTTTTGAAATTAAGACCCATTAACGTCATGTAAACACTTAAAAACGGTTTAAAAAATGTAAACCGTTTTAAAAGTTAAAACGCTCGCGCTATGTAGTTTAAGAATTTAAAACCGTTTTATATGCTCAAACCGGATTATTAAATGTACATATAAACGCGGGATATGTTTTGCATTAATACGTTTATCACAATTATTGTGATTCATGTTATCAGTTATCACTTATCAGATTTTGTTTTTATATATTTATTATTTAATTATATTCATTTTTATATATTATTATTTGTATAACTTAATAATAATTTAATAAGAACACAATAAATGCAAAATTATAAATTTATTATGAAAATATATTATGAATCAATATATTACTTATCAGATATCCTCCTGGAACAAAAGACCAGTCATGAAGTAAAAATATTAATTTTAAAACGGTTTATAAAATATTAGCTAAACCGATTTAGTATATATTTGTATATAAACATCTAAAATTGGTTTAAGCTAAACTGTTTTAAACAATTTTAAAACGGTTAAATTTTAAACTGTTTTAACGCTATCATATAAACGTAGTAACTGATTGTTACTGGAATCACAACGTTAATCTTTTTCTAAAAAATTTATAAAAATTTCGACATTTCGATATGATACACGATTTTATACGGCACAATGGTTTCAAAATGTATTTTAATGTCTAATTCCACCGCACGTTGTTACTCTAATTATAATCTGTTTAAAGCTTCCGGGTGTATTGGTTGTATGATGCGAAAAAAAATTGTCTGATCTTATTTACACTCTGTCGACGACAGTATAACTCGCATTTAACCGAAACTATTCATCCGAATGCGCGTGGAAGTTTAGTTTTTAGTTTATTTTCGAAGTATAATAAATTAAATCATCCGAACATATTATACTGCGCAATATAATTGCGTTACGTTTAAAATGATTATAAATCGAGGGATTAAACACAATTATAGCCGTCGCATCACGATGACCGCCATAAAATAATACTCCAAAACACTCATATACGGTTTGTTTGCGTTTCAACTGGTATATAATTCATTCCTATCGAATGTATGTCCAACACATCGACTATCGTAACAAATATGTAAACACACGTTTGTCGGTTAGTTCAACCAGGATTGATCTTTTGACTAGAAAAATAACGATTATTACTTCCGCTCCCGGCGAAATTAAACACGCGTACGCGATATTTCCGTGAACTTCAATATTTAGAAATGTAAACTGCTTTGTTTTGTGCAATTACTTTCGTTCTACACAACGCTGTTTATAGGAATTCGATAGCATTTTTTTTTCTATTAAATGTTAGGCTACGAATAATTATTGTAATTCGAACAGTTTCCTATCAATGGAAGCTGCTAAATAAGCATTATTAATGCTTACAAAAATGTACATGTTGTTTCTTATATGTGGTAGAAGAATTTTTAGGCTAACATCAACTCAGCATAATAACAATACGTGTGGTGTAGAAATAGCTTATACGAAAATAGTTTATATTTGAAGCTTTAATTCGTACTATTGGCATTTTTCATAATAAGTCTTTGATCAGCTAATATTATTGGAATGTGAAATCGAACTATATTTAAGTACGTCGAAAGTTACGACCGAGTGCGTTGAACTGCACATGAATTTGAAACGAATTATTATGTTTTTGATTTATAAGGCAAATCCATAATTTATTACTGTCGTAGAATACATACATAGGGTAAAGTTTCGAAACATTTTTCTTTTAATTTATATTGAATACTTTATTTTAGATTCTTAACAGTCATTAGTACAAAAATGGAAAAATTCATTACTACCTATTTTGTTTTTGCTAATGGTTTTTCGTCATATCACAGAAGTCAAAGTACAAAATGATTGTTTTTTTTTTTTGCTCACATATGATTTTTTGGTTTTTATTCAATTATTATATAGAATTTGACGGAAATAAATCATAATTTCGTCATATTTATTTAATTAAATATCGCAGTTCAATTCAGCTGATAAATACTCGTAAACCTTAAGAAATTGAAGTTTAATTCGACATAGTCATTTTTTTAAGGCCGAAATTGGAAAATTACAAATGTAAAATGCGATTTCTGCATGGTTAAATATTTGAATAACTATTTCATAATGTTAATATTTGTATTCATCTCAAGTTTTATGTATTGATATTAATGTAATTATAATATATTAACGTTATATGTGTTTGCAGTTTATATATTATTAATTAATGTGTTGCGAACATTATTTTTATACTGACATATTTTATGCACCACGTTAGAATGAGAGATAGAATTCATTAACGATGTTGAGGCTCAGTTTAGTTACTGCTGTGAACATTTTTCAACGTATGTGTGTGTGTGTGTGTATGTTAAAAAAATGATTCATATTAAATGATGGGTCGTACGTTATTTCATAAATTAAATAGACCCTAGTCATCGCATTACGAATAGGTTCGATTCAGTTACAAGATGTCACAACTCGAACGCTCAAAAATAAAATAATTATAAGACAATTAACTGCGTTTTTATTCGAAAACGTAAACAAATGTAAATTATGTATCGTTTATTTTACACGGAAACAATTCCATCGGCGGTACATGTGTTCGAAAAAACATTAATTTTTTTACGACCGAAAACAATAAAAACGATCTTCCCCAACGGTACAGTCACATATTATTATTAATTTGGCTTCGCCGTACACTGTGCACAGTGAAAATGCACGATTGTACAACGCTGCCGAGTACCTCGAATCCGTATAAAACAATGTTAAACCGCACGTACGGTCGTGTAGTACATTTTTCTCTATATTTCAGGAACATAGACACTTGTTAAAAGCGATATAACACGACGTTCAATGCGTTTTACGCGTGTAGCCGGCATGCGCACGTGCGAATTATGCAAATACGTGCGCGTTGCACGTTTGTTTTGTTTTTATTTTACCCGCGAAGACCTACAAACCCGTTACTGTAAACGCGTACGTGCAACCGAGAGGTGCGAGCGCTGTTTATGTTATTCAATCGTTAGTTTTCGGTGTATAGCTGCAAATTATGATACGTGTGCACGTGTACGAATCCGGCTATTGTACCCGTGTACAAATGTGTGGATTTGTGTGTTATGTAATTCAAAGCAAACAGATTGATTTCGAAATCCGTCGAAATATTTACACCGCAGCGGTGATTGACGCATTGACAGGTCCGGCCGTCCAGCCGTGTGTAGTTTTTATACGCGCGGCAGGATACTACAATTCCATATCGTTTCGCATGCATTTCCTTCCCGGCGATTGAACACGATTCCTCTGCGTGTCATCATGGGCGCGACTAGAGCCCTAATACTGGGGGTGCTGAAACCGTTGAAAACAAAAAAAATGGTATTTAACTGTAGTTACTATATTAGATACATAGATATTAGTATTACAATTACTATGGATCTGAAAAAAAAATAAACAGTAGTGCTACGATTGAACTCAGTAGTGCTAAAAACCCTATTGTGCCCCCCCCTAGTTGTGTCTATAGTCGCTACTACACAGTGGTGTACCCGAGGGCCTGAAATCACTAAATAATGTTCTTCGTTCACGCGCTAAATTTTAAATAAACGTTTGCAGGCTTGCGGTGCGTAAACGAAGATAGGCTTCCGAACACCCTTCCAAAAAATTGATTTTCTTCGTTCAACCAATACCATACGTGAATTATCGTTTTTGTGTAATTCTAATCGAATAATTCGTCTTAAACACGTTTTTTTTTTGGTCAACGCCCATTAAGTGAACACGCGTTCAACTCGTCCGTTGAAAATGTAAAAAGAAAACACACACACACATATATATATAGAGGTGGAACTAGGAATTTTCACGCCCGGGGAAAATGTTAAAATTACTACCTATTATAGACCAATAATCAAAAACTCTTCTCGAGAATTTTTTCTAACAATTTATATACAATCATACCTTATTAAGTCTTAACCCAATATCGGTATTTAACAAAGTTAAAAATATCAAATTAGTCGTTAATAACTACAAATATTACACACTGGAAAATAAAAATAAAAAAAATTGTTGGTAATATTTAAATCAGGTAAATCCTAAATATTTGTGGTTTTTTTTTTTTTAATCTAATACCGGATCCACTTAGAATCGACATTTGTGTAATTATTTTTTAATACCTGTCTGTGTTTTGAAAGTTACGCTTGTGTATTATTTGATTTTTCGCTAAGTATCGTTTTAAAATGATACACATTAAAAACATTTGAAATGTGTATCTCACATATGATCGATTCCTCAAATACGGACTCGGGAGAGGGGAGGCGATCGCCCTTTCGCCCCCCCTCTAAAATACGCCCCTGCCCGTACACACCGTCACCATTCCACGCGGCGCGTTGCAACGCGGCCTACACGCGCGTTCCGTTCGCCGTAATCCGATTACCGTCCGGTGCAGGAGAATGTTTCACGCGCATATCGTGCATGACGGGAGGCATCGGAACTAGTGATGGAAATGGAAACCGGATTCTTCAAAAATCTGGATAAATCCGGATTTCGGATTCAAAAATCCGAGGTTTGGGTTTATTATTGCAAAGTCTATATTCTAATCATGTGCCTTTCATTACACCACTTTTCAGTCGTAATTTTAATTCACAGACAAGATGATGATGGTCTGAAGAAGATATCTTAACAATTGGTAATCACTTCAAGTCTTACGTACCATTATTTTTGGAGATAAGTATTACAACTAATAATAACTAAAATGTATTTTATGATGTCCGACATATATGTTCGATATCACACAAAAATTTGTAAACGAGATTCTTAATTAGGTTCAACGTAAATCCCGGATTTCGTACTTAAAAAATCCGGATTTTTCCCATCACTAATCGGAAGCGCGGCCGGTACAGCGCCACCGATGTTTGCGGAACGACGACAGCAATAACATGACGCGCACGCGCACGCACCGAGCATCGGATCGCGATTCGGTTTACAATGTGAATAATACAAAACGAAAGAAAAGAGATCGAACGAAACACCGATGAATACGATTGTACGGTGCGCGCGAGATCGTCCCCGGTACGATGTTTCGGCCGTCTCGGGGAGTCGTTGTTTCGCGGCCGGGTGGACGTGCATCCCGTCCGGCCACCTCCCCGTGTGGCGCGTTCGGTGCACCGTGTGCACAATGGGACCGCCGCCGCCGGAGACGTCGTTTGTCGCGGCCAGGAGCGACGCGAGCGAGTGACGAGGAATGGAAAAGAAATAAAAATGGCCGTCGTTACCCGACCGCACTGCGCGGCGGCGGTGCGGGGGGTAATAGCAGTACTCGTAAACCGCGGTGCTGTGGTATGCGGATGACTGGGGGTCGGACGGGGTACGTTCCCCAACGCGTTTCTCGCTCGCAGTCGAACGTTATTGAACGTTATTGAATTAATTGATAAGTGCAAAGAGGGCAGGGCGAAACGTGCGTTTACCGTACGCGTACGTTGACTGACGTTTTATCGGGAACCACGGTGCAAGAGTTTGTCGGCGGATGGATCCGGAATGGCCGGGGTCCGTGCGTGCGGTACTTTCAGCGCGGTGCTGCAATGTTTGCGGGCACCCGGAGCGAGACTGCGAAATTGTTTTCGATGATCGCTTCGATCGGTGTACGAGTACAGGACGTGGAAGTTTTTACCGCGAAATGCAAATTTTTCAGTTTTGAACATGATAACCTGTAACGATCGAGAATCGAGGAATCCGAGTGGAATCTAATGGGATACCAGTGTTGGGGTTGCCTATATCGTTTACGAACTAATTGAAAAATAATGATAACCATTTTTTCCCGAGTCCGTTGGACAGGACATCGAGAGAATAATTTACTACAACCGAACTGCGGTGCGTATAAAGTACATTGTCTACGTATCAGAAGACCGCGAACGGACCTATTGTTATCATAAAATATACGTAATAAGTTTCCATGACGTCTCATTCACGTGGTCCAACTACAATACTGTTGTGTGTGTATTTATTCGAATACGGAATATTTACGACCGAAAGCGCTTTCGATTGTTATTGCATCCGAGACACTCGGGTACAGCAGACAACGTGTACGTGTGTAGATCCCTCGGTCCTCCCGGATCCACTGAAAAGGGACGGCAACGGGAACTGCTGCATGGCAGATATTTTTTGTATACGACTCGAAAACAATATTTCGACGTCACCGTTGGCACACGTTAAGTGCATCCAAATCGCACAGTGTAAACCGCAAAGTTAATGAACTGATTTGTGCAGTGCGTGCTCCGGTCCGATAGCGAGCCGGGGTAATTTTTCGTTGTTATTTTCCGTACACGGTCGCGAATAACACATTTTAAGCGTATTGACTATATATAGATACATCATCTCGTGGTGGGCGTACAAGTCGATTAGCAGTGGGAAAGGGGTTGGGTTAGGTGGCCGTCATGAGTCACCGCCACGTAATCGCAAAATCAGCAAAGTCGTCGAGTCGAAAGGTGCTTATTCGTCCGGACGAGAAAATTATCGTTCGGTGCAGATAATAAGAAAATAGCGCACGGTAGATAGAACGAGTGAAGAATGCCAGCCATCGGATTATCTCGAAGAGTCTACGAAAAAAAATACTACGAAACATGCGGTGGTCGATGTACATTATATTTACGTACGTGTCCAGCAGAATACTTATCAAACGTTTATCTCTGCGCGAAGGAAAACATAATACTTTTCGCATATTGCACGTGTTGCGGTAACTTAAACTGAAAGTTACAATTGCGTGGCACGGACGTCCCCTTGTTTCGCAAGGGTACCATTTGAGGGGGGGGGAGCAGGGTGTGCAATCGCACATTCTGATTTTTTTTCATCTTCAATTATTGGCCTAGGCGTCACTGATACATGGCTTTGCAACTTTGGCCTTCAGTTTTCCAATCTTTAATGTTGTGCATGCACCGTGGCTGATCAGTAATCACTGTTTATCATAAATGTTGGACTGGTGGTGGGAAAAAATTGGCCTCTTTAATTGCTTGCAACCCCTTAAAAAAACTGAAATGGCGCCCCTGTTGTTTCGCACTACGTGTTTTGCTTTTGACGAGTAAAACGTGAACGGACGGCGAAAAACGTCCGCGAACTCGTCAACGGGTGAGTCTCTATATTGAAATCAACGGTTTACCTACCTGCCCGTGCGTTCTCGACGAACAACACAATAAATTCACATTTACTGGAATCTGCCGTACAGCTGCGGTATAGTCAAACGTGTACAACGAGAACGTCGAGACCCAAATATTGGTTTGAATACGTAATGAATTTTTTTCGCTCGTGCAACAAGGAGTATAATAATCGCATTACGATGCGTACACTTATAGCGGTTTCGAAGGACGAAAAGATCAATTTTAACGGTGGGCCATGCTGGTTATTTTTGAATGTAATGTGTGAATGTAGTCGATTCGTGAACAGTTCAATAATGAATCGTTTAAAATTTGTTTTAATGTAATAATAGTTGTACGTCCATTAGTGTGCACCCTAATACTTATTATTATTTTATTCTTATTAATATTATTATTGTAATACTGCGTACGTGTTAACGTATATAAATAACAAAAAAAAATAATAATAATAATGTTATATAAATATAACATACGTATCATCTATAATTTCTTACACTCTCGGTAGTGCACTGAAATTCGCACGCGAAAATAATTTATACATTTTGTCCACTGTAAACCGTAAGGTAATTAATTTAACTTTTGGCTTAAACGTGTAAGTATATCATATATTTTGTCGCTCTAGTTTCTAGATTATATCTTTGGATCTGGAGAAAAGTGATTTTTCTGTATGCATCGCACGAATATTATACTTATGCCGTCGTTCTAAAGCTTATATTCTAGTATTACGGATTAATTTTATCCAAACAATTTTTACAATAGACGAAACGGATTTTTGACCCACTGGGCGTATAGTAATTAGTGATAAATAACCCACACGTTAATTCGGTGTTTATGTATGTATATTGTATTCCCTGCCTATGTATTCCCTGTCCCTCCGTTAATAATAATAATAATTCATAGATGAATAAATGTAATTATCACGTTGAAAAAAATCCATTTTTCTCTGTTTTGCGGAACCGCTCGTGCACGAATTTCGTCATGGTTTCAAAACGAATACGAGATAATTTTGAATTTATAATATGTATTTTTTCTCGGCATTGCTCTTCAGTGATACAGCAGCTGGAAACTGCTTCATACAACTTTAACGTCCATCAGTGGCGTAAACTAAGGGTCGCAAGGGGTCGCGTTTGCAACCCCTGAACATATCACATATTTGCAAGAGTATCTTTTTACGATCCTAAAATATTATGTGAACGGTTTTCAAAAAATAAAAATAAATTTAATTTAAAAACCATGTTCGACTGCAATATCAATAATATAATAATAAAATAAACAACATTTTAAGAACCAAAGTTTAAATTCGAGTTGATGTAGTGCAGAATTAGCATTATTGTATTTTAAAATTAAATAAATGTATGTGTAGCCTGGAGTATCATTAAATGTGTAATGTACGACCGGTTTTGAATTAAAAATTCATCATCGGGTATACAAAGTAACAAAATCGCAACTGAATATGAAAATATAAAGGAAGGAGTACATTGAGAAAAATATGTCGTCTTACATAGAGATAATTTATTTTAATATGAGAGATTATTTAAAACGAGTTCTTATTAGCCATAGATATGTTAAGAAATATAAATAATTTGGTTATTAATTATTATCTAAAATGTATTGACCTAAGATATTATTTTTAAGATAAGTTCATTCATTTAAAATATTATTAAAATCATTTTTTTTTTTTATTTATTGTGTATGTGTGACTTAAAATGTATAAATGTAAATATTATTTTGAGTATTTAATAATTCTATATCTGTATTGATATCAAAATATATTTTATGATTATTTTCTAAAATATGTATAGCGAAATTTGAAGTAGAGGCAGTCTTTTTTAATTTTATTTCAAAAGTATGTTCTGTTTACCTTATTTGAGTATTCTTTTTGTATATATAAAACTGCTAAACTGTTCATTCGTTCTTGGCGCATTGCGACTCTTAAGTATATTATAAATCACCGTTGAGCTGAGAAACATTATTAGATTTAGTATTTGTATGAATGGTTAAACAAATCATCAATGTATTTGAATAACATGGGAATCCTTTTTGAATATTTTTATATTTTTTATATTTTAGATTTTTCATAAGTGAATTAAATTCAAGATTTATATATAATCTATTTATAATTTTAATCTCGCTAAATAATTTCAATTTACTTTGTATGTATTATAAGTTTCTTTGCATATTATTACTGTATCTATAATTAAAAAAAATATATTTATAAGAAAATATTCTTAAACAATTTGTTTGTTTTTTATCACCACCTAATTTAAATGAAACGGATTTTATTCGTAGAAATAAAGGCTCACTATAACAATTATTTTCTGATACAGTAGAAGCTTATCCTAAACATTTTGAAAATTGTCATCTGTTCTCAATTTTTCAAAACTTCTTGTAGTTTCTATAACTACTTAAATTTTTATTGATCTTTAGATTTCATTTATACCCACTTAACAGTTTCAGGTTAAAATATCGCGTCAACTGCACAACTTTAAGTGTCAACCGAACAATTTGCAAATTCTTAAAATGGACTTGCGTATTCTTGCTAATAATTAGCTTTCGTTCGGTACTAATTTCAAAGTTATAGAGCAAAACAGGTGAGTCAATTTCAAAAGTTCAAAAGCTTACAACAGCGAACTGAATGACTTACAAATTCTAAAAATAAATTTGCGAATTCTCGCTAACCAAAAGCTTTCGTTTGGTATCAAAATTCCAGGTCAAAATGAATGATAATTATTATTATTTATTATTTATAATTTTTTGGTTTCACGGTAAAAAATTGGACTTGCAAAATAATGGCACAGATTTAAAAACCAATTGCAATCCTTAGGCGGGCCAGAAAGTATACTACAGTGGCTACCAAAATATCAAGAAAACGTTATGTATGTTTACAAAACGATAATATTGCACATTTATTGATTCGGTTAGTACTTTTATGGTAGGAGGTGAACAAAAATATTTTACACAGGTTTTAGTTCAATAGATTTTCACTGTGGACAGACGTACCTAAGTGTATTTATAAGTTTTTCAAAATCATCATAAAAACGACAACCGGTCGTTTTATAAATAAATCGTTTTTGTCGTTGGTCCGCGGTTACTACTACTGTTAGTCTGAACTGTGTCTCCGTGTTACAATTGGACACAAAAAAAATAAAATAAAAATAAAAAATTCGCCGCAGTTGCAAATATCGCCCGTACGGGTGTCATAGCTACTCTCTACCTCTACACATACTTATCATACCGGTGATTTGCGTGCGTTTTATAATATTTCCGCCTAGGATTGCTGTACAGCATATAAACACGATGTATATAAATATACATGTGAACATTATTACGCTATTAATATTGTGTGTGGACGTTCTTCTCTCTCTCGCTCATTCTATAAATGTGCGTTTGCCCGTGGTTATATTGTTTTAGCTCGAGTTTCGCGTATTTGTACGGTTATAAAAAAAAAAAAATACAAATAAAATAAAATAACACAATGTTTGCGTGTGAATAATTTTTTTGCGAGAACAGTGCGAATCGGCAAACACGAGCCGTTCCGAGAACAGCGGATAAGCTGCCTCAGATAACGCACGTTTATCAAAAAAGATGTCTGTTACCTTTGTGTCGGGCGCGGATCGGTGACGAATCACACGGTATCATCCCGCGGCGCGTCCGCAACAACGTCCTGCCGTAGCCCATCGGCACCAGGGGCGTATTTTAGGGGGGCACTCGCCCCCCATCAATCCGTATTTAAGGAATCGATTATACGATTGCGTGAGATGCGCATCACAAATTTTTTTAATGCGGATCATTTTTATAACGAAATCAAATTACGCGTGGATGTGAAAGCTGAATTGGGCTTTTTGTTGGGTGAAAAATCAAATAAAACACAAGCGTAACTTTCAAAACACGGACAGGTGATAAATAAGAAGTTAAAATAAAAGTCGATTCTAAGTGGATCCGACATTAGATTAAAAAAAAAAAAACCACAAATATTAAGGATTCACCCGATTTAAATATTACTAAAATTTGACTTGTAAATTTTGAGCTTGGATTAAAGAAAAAAATTGAGTCGCCCCCCCTCCCCTCAAGGAGTAAGTCTCAATACGCCGCTGATTGGCACTCGGGTTCACGCGACATTCACACTGTCGTGATCAATCGTGTCGAACACGTGTTCGAGGTTTTGACGTACCGGCCAAAGTTTTACTGCCACCCCTATGCACGTTTCATACGATTTTCGGGATGTGATGTCTGTTATCCGTGGATATTACGCGGTAAACTTTTCAAAATATTATTCCTAAAAATAAAAATCGCCGTGCTGTCGCCTCGCGAAATCTTAAAATATTGAAATCTCCCGGTTGACTTTGGAAAACGGATGATGGATTATGGTTACGAAAAAATGCTGTCGCACCGACCACCCCTAAATACATCCCCGGTTACGGTGCTCATGCGTCGTGTGCACGCGTCCACCGAAAGTGTCGAATCGGATCACCACCGTACCGAGCGTTGTTTTCCAGACGTGTTTTACGCACTAGTTCCTGTGATCCGCGAGGCGGTGTTATGCGCGTGCACGTGGGTGCAAGAGAAATTGTATCCCACTTGCATCCCCCTGGGAAAAAAAAAAAAAAAAAAAAAAGAATAAAATTCAAGAAACGTACGGATAGAGACTATTATTGTTATCGAATTTTCTGCAGAGATGTGTTGCTCTGTAGCCGTCGAACGAAACGAGAATAATTTCGTACCGTCATGCGATTTTGAAAACGTGTTCGACTTGAACAGTTCATTCGTTGTTTGCGTACACTACGCCCCCCCCCCCCCCCCCCCCGACGAAATTTCGCCTGTGCGCAACAGCGATACGCGCCACGAATACGAGTCGGTATGAGGCGCACAAAATAATCTCTCGACCGGAACGCGAAATTCGTTTACGAATAAACGCGTAACACTCGCCGCGCACGTCCGGCCGCGGCGGGAACGTTCCCGTCCGTTTCCTCGGGCTCGAAACACTTTCGTACAACATGCTGCTGCAGGGACGAGACAATTTTAATAACAAAATATGTACACGTATACGTCTGGCGCACCACCCGGACACTCGTCGATAGTTGAGATCCGTTTTTAGAACAAGGTTCCGACGGCAACCGCGCCAACGTGACACATAGCGTGTAATTATTTTCCCGAACCGAATAAAAAATTATGTTACACTTGTCTCGAATTACCTTGAAATATTGTTGACAACAGAACTAGGTATCTAACCATAACTCTTGGCTTACACGTTGCGTTCCCTCGATCGAAATCGAACGAACGCTATGAAAAATCGAGTGGAGTGTTGCTAACGATCGCGCGCAAACGAATAATGTTGACTTTGGAAAAATATAAAAACCAAAAAAATGAAATTTTTAACGGAGTTCGGGCGTAGCGAGAAACGATTTTTCCGTAAGTAATAATTATATTGTTGAATCCCACTCCAATGGCACGTTGTTCAGGATGGCCCCGCTGTAAAATTTTTTGCCGGACGAATAATCATGAGCCAGACCGACACTGTGCGTAGCCTGTAGATGCGAACGGCGACGGTTTAAATTGTGCACACGCCGAGTCGATTAAAGTAGTTTTAATTAACATTGAGATCGATTTGATATTGATTTTTATGCGAAAAAAAAAATAAAGAGAAGAAAAATGTATCGCAAACGTTTATCGAACAGCAACTCGGCCAAACGACAATTATGTCGTAACGTAATTATTATATATTATTGTGCAGAACGTATGGCGTTTTCGTGTTTGCTTTAGTGGTCGATACGAGGTTTTCGATCGGTTGATAATCTGCATTTTCTGTTTGTTCGCGAGTACCTCGTCACGTTTCATCGCACAGCCGAGGTGGAACAGCAACGTTTCGATATCATTTTTCGCATCAAATGTCGTAGATGAATTCGTTCAAATTGAATCGATCAGTTAGCATTAGTTAGTATTAGCACATGTAATTTGTTTGGAAATGTGTACAACCTACGGAGATAAAAGTACCCTTGGAAATCGCATCGCATCGTAATGAAACGAAATGAACGCCAAGAGCGATTATTCGCTATGTACAACAATTATTTCTCTGATCTCCGGCAACCATATTTAGCTTTGATGTTAACGATTCGTTAACAATACGCGAAAACCCATAACCAGCGGAATATCGTGTACAGAGCACGTCTTCTTCTCGTAGTACACACACTCAGTGACGCAATCAGGATTGTTTTTCGAAGGGGGAGAGGTGAATTTGAAAAAAATAAGCATTTTCTGCAGGTGTTTGCTAGGGATAAGGAAGTATGATTAAGTTAGGTTTACGGATAAAATATTTGAATTAAACTCTTTAACTTCTATTTCATATTGTGATACCACAAAAAAAAAAGTATTATACAATCGACTATCGAGAAATCGTAGGTTATTGATGTTTTAAAGTTGAACGGAACGTTTCAAAACGTTCCATATTGTCATGTTATTATTGTTATCAATTATAATACAAATAATATTCATATTTCATATCAATCAGCCATTTCACGTCTTCAAGATAAAGCATTTTTTTTTACACAGAACTTGTAAATACCGCAGAAAAATTTCGAGGGGGGTTACAACCCTCAAACACCATCACTAGTTGCACCACTGCGCACACTTGCTGCAGCGCTGCAGGGCGCAGCGTCGTCGAATAGCCACTGCAATTGTTAGTCCGTATCCCGTTAAGAAAAAAAAATAATAATTATAAATGTTGTCGTCGTCACGACACGGGGAAGGGGGAATATACCGCTTTGTCCGTGCAGTGCAATTCGAATAATCGAAAACCGCACGGTGTTCCCGGGGAAATTAAAAACGCGACACGTTTCGAACGACTGCGGTCGCTTGTCTCAGCACATTGTATTCATAACGTATCGCTGGTCGTACACACGCAGTTGTTTGTACGAAGTTTGGGGTCTCGTATCAGGTATACGTGTGTACAGGCCCGTATTTAAAAATTTGACGCCCCCAAGCATATAACTTATGCCCCCCCCCCCAAATAAATAATAATAATATAACACTTATTATTTTGTCCATAATCGAGATTCTTTAATATTAAAATATAACTTTTAAATGAAAATCGTTTAATACTTTTTTTAATTAACAAAATTAAACAAATCATAACATAATAAAACATACAATTTTCTTTTTTTTTAATAAACAAATTATAATATAGTAAATGTACAATTTTTTTTTTAATTTACAAATTGTAACATAATAAAACATATCATTTTTTTTTTATTGTTTTATTAGTTTTTTTTTTTTCATTAGGTACATAATTTTTAAAATTAATTTTGCTAAAATATTTTGCCACCCCTGAGACTTGACGTCCCCGAACATGTGCCTACCCGTGCTCCTCCTCCTAAATACGGGCCTGCGTGTGTACAATACCGAGTCGTTGGTATGGTTCGGTTGCACTGTCGTGCGTTGCAACGGTTATGTTCGTTTGAGGACTAATCTGAAGTAAAAAAAAAACCTATCCCTTTACGCGGCAGCTGTTTGACCTTCGGTGACGTGAACTCGAAACCGATTTCTCACTGTGGTGCAATATTACACAACGTTACGAGCCCTGTACGAAACCGTACGCGGTTTTTTTTAATATTTGTTTATTTTTTTTTTTAATTATTTTTGCCAAAGACTCATTAACCGTTGTCGTGTTCTGTTGAGACTGCACTACGCCGTGTGCGTTTTCGCCTCGTACCGCGGACAAGGAATAAAGAAAACAATAAATAATCAACAAATCGTTCGACTGACCGAACACAATATTAATACCAGTCCACAATTGGAACCGTTGCAAACGCGAAAAGTAATAAAATGACCGGTACGAGCGAGTCGCCGGAAATCCGTTTATCACAAACAATTGTTTTGGAAATGTTTGCGTACATGACAGGGGTGAAGCACTCAACGGCACTGACGTTACGTTAGGTTAGGTATGCACAATGGCGTTTTTTTGGGATATTTCGGAGAGCCCTGGCAGTACTTTTTTCTCCAAAAATATTATCAGTGTTTAATCAGAAATCAATTTATTTAACTTTGTTATTATATTATTATGTTATTATATTTGTTGATTAATTTTTCATAGTTTAAGGAAACCGTATTTTTTCTCTTAATGCCAATTAGTCCAATACTTGATTACTTTCAATAAGATCCTTCCGATCGATTGATAACCCATTAAATATTTTCTAGAGAGAACAGTTGTAAATTAATTACATTTTATAATTATTATCTAGTCTTAATAAAAATAAAAATGAATAGACTTACTTACTTAGCCCATAGTATTATGTAGATAAGTCTTTATTATTTGTATTATTTTTAATGACAAAAATGATCTTTTGTTCTGTGCAGTTGATTTAAAATTAGATTTACAAACGTACATTAATGCATTTTCAAAGCAGTAATAAAATATTTCATAATGTTTTCAACAATGTATCATGTAATTTCAATAAAGGAAAGTGATCCAAAAAAAAAACTGGAGGATGTTTAACTCCCAGAACACTTCCCGTAAATACGTCACTTGGTATGCAAAATGGTTGGTACATACAGGAGCGTTCTCATGAGTCAAATTTAGTTAAACGATTATAGTTGATCAACAAAAGTGGATGAAAGTGACATGAATCGGTTTTCGTTTACACGTTTCAATAAAAAAACGTTTTCAAATCATTTCATTTTCATTTTCGACTCAGTTCAAGATTAGTAGGAGTGCATTTAAAAAGTTTCTTGGGGAATGTACAGTTCCAAAAAAATTTTATATTTTTTTTTATTGGTTAGAAAATGTCTATTACACATCAAACTTTTTGTCAATGGATTATTGTCGAGATCTTAGGGTTGTTTTCAGGATATCGCCCGAAATCTATATATGACCTAAATGTTACTAAACACATCCAACTTTTAATCGCTGAACATACCATTATTATTTTATTTTCGTAACACTGATATCGCCATAAGAATGTAAAACAATTATTTTTCGAGCAATTCAATTAACGTATGTATGTAAATAACGTAAGACGCAAGAACAATAATTATTTCAACAACTACCCCACATGGACGACATTCGTACATTTACGTATCCGTTAAAGTGCATCACACAGACGACGATCGGACATTATATTATTATACTTGGAAAAAGCTGCCCATTTTTCGTTTCGTGGGTGATGAATTAATGAATACATCATATGAACGCATCGATCATCATCAATCACAGCTTAACGGTCCATTCAGGACTTGTGCTAAACGCATTGAAATAGACATTTGAAACGGAAACATAAAATTACGTATAAACAATTTAAACTGTATATTTCTCTCTACATCGAAAAGTCCCGTGATTGTACATTCAATTATAATCATTGCGTCTTGTCCATTTTTAATTTATATTCGCAACATTGAGTCATTCATTCGACTGAGTGAGAATATATATTTTATATTATATACACCGTGAAAAATGTATGGTTCAAGGCGGAATCTCATGTGATCAAATTATATTTTATGAAATACAACACCGCTGCAACATAATTTAAAGTTCCGATTCTTTTACACCATTGCAGTTATTATTATTTATCGTATTAACATTTCCAATAAGTTAATTTATTTTTATTTTTTATAACCCTAGCCACTCCAATACGATTGACGTGTACCTTTTATGTTAAACCATAAAAATCCAATATAAAACTAACCAACAACAAATCGCATTATATGCGTAAAACTTTTTTTTTTTAATTAACACTAACGTAATATGACGATAAAAAAAAATGCTCAATATTATGTCGGGAGGTCACAGATATTCAGGAACGAAACCTATTTCATAAAAATGTTAAATCATAGTTGATTTATATAATATGCATTCATGAGTTGTTTATCATTTTGGTTGGTGGCTGATACGATATTGAGCAATGGCATTTCCCAAGACGTATATAGAAGATAAAAACGTGAAAAATTTCTAAGGTCAGAAAAACAGTGAAGTAAGAACAATTTAGGTATATGCATCCGATGCAGTTGTAACCGAAAAACGATTACATATCGTATCTGGCACGAGTTTACCCAACAAATTTTTATCGGGTATCCTTACAACGCTTGGGTCGTATCGTATTATTATTATGGCGTGTATTTTTTTTATTTTATTTTTTTTTATAAACATTTAAATCATGTATTTAACACAAGAGCGTGTGTATTTTATGTACGTACGAGACGCGCGCACGAGAAGTATTATGTGTTATGAAATACGTCACAGTAAAAATAAACTCGGTGTTTCATTAAAAATGTAAAAAAAGAAAAAAAGAAGCGTAGTGATGGCAACATAATATCGTACGCGTATTAAATTAGTGGCTATAAATTAAAAGCCGAACGTGCGTGTGGTACATGCGGGTGTGTACGAGTGTGTGTGTGTGTGTGTGTGTGTGTGTGTGTGTGTGTGTGTGTGTGTAGGCTGTGCGGAGCGAATGCACTCCTGTATTATTAACACGATTACTGCGAACGTGTAAGATTTTTACGTTATTATTTATCGTACGTTATAAATACGCGGGCGCGTGTTTAACAATGTGAACTTGGAATAAAACGAATCGTTCGGTGTCTTTGGCCTTTGCAAAAGAAAACAGAGTGGGATTGGACGTGTTAAGGACGACGAAGAGAGCCGGAGGAGAGACGGAGAATAGAAGCGTACGACAACGACCTGCCAGCCGGTCTTTTAGCGGTGTGCGCGTGCTCGCGATGTCAAAGGAACGAGACCGTTGGCGAAGAGCGAGTTTCACCACGCGGAGAAAAAGCGCGCGCGCACCGCGGTTATAAATAAAGAGGGCAGCGGATCTATAAAAAGAAAGAAAAAAAAAATTCCAGGCGTGTCGAAATGGCGGGATCGAAAACCCTGGATCCCGTCCAAAAGCCCATGTAAAACGGTTGCCAATCGCATTATACTACGCGGCGTCGAATCGCGCGCGCACATTACAGAACAGTCTCCGATCGTGCATAGTAATAATAATAATACTAGACCGTATGGTAATGGATAGAGGACTGCGACAAACCGTATTTTATTATATTATTGTACACTTACGGGTGTAAACTACGCATGGTACGCAGTACACAACTATTGGGCACGAAGCAAAACTCGAGCGAATGCTCACCTTACGGAGGGACTATTAAGTACCTACGGTCAAGATAACACCGCAGGGACTACGCCCCCACACCACTAATTTACACGCAGAAAAAACGTGCGGCTACTCGTTGTCAAAGGTTCGGTTGAAATTTTAGCAAGAAGACGAAAAACCGCGATTTTGTGCGCCAAATTACGATTTCGGATATTTCTAAGCGAAACGAAAACCTTGCTTTCACTAGACGAGAACTAAATTAATTATTTCGTGCAATGACATTATAAACGGTGGTGATTAGATTATATCTCGATCTCAAAAACGAAATTCCGAGATCCATTATTTTTAATCAGGGAGGGCTTGCCCTGCCTCAGCCTATTGCGTATAAAGTCGGATCGCGTCGGGCGAGGACAACGGGCTATTGAAAATCGTCTCCGATCTAATACCGTCTGTATTTCCGATGCACTAAGACCCGAAAGTCCTCGCAGAATTCCGACGAGTTCCGAGGTCTATATAAAGCTCATCTGATTGGATTTTTTTTCAAACGCTCCGGAGATACTACTCTTAGATACTACTGTGCACCAGTTTAACAGTTTGTAAACACGGAAAGAAAGAATAAACGTATACAATTAGTGTTCAATTAACAAGTACGAGTATCAACGGTAAGTATGTATAAAGTGTAAAGATATTGCGGTACATCAGCTAGAAAATGAAAGAGAAAGTATGTATATTATAATTGTATTGATTTAGAGTTAACAATATCGAGTACGATGCCAAAAGAAAATTAATTTGATCAATGAATTTTACACGAGAATATCATTCGGTTCGTTTACTAAATGTTAAATTGTTAAAATTAACTTGACTTCCATTAAGAGCAGAAGAGGGATTTTGAAATTTATCTCCGAGGGAATTTCTGGACAATGTAAACAATTTAACGTGATTTCACGATAACTGTAAAAGTATCGCAGATTTAAGAATTTCTAAATAGTGAGAAATTATCGACGTAATAGCGTATTCGTTCATGTATAAAAGCACAAGTACGAGGTGACATGAACATTAAACGCACCCCAGCTTTCGCCCTTGCTCGCCCCGCTCCAGATGAAAATTGGTATGCAACCGATGGCGATCACATATTATTAAAGCAACTCCGAGCCTGATACGAGTATGTAACAACTCGTTACATCGTAGGGCTGGCCGTTGAAATCGAACATGTGCGCATATTAATCATTTTCAATCGTCATCCTTTTAAGGCAAACGAATTATTTTGCGGTTATACTCATTGGCGTTCGGTATCCGTTACGGTAGAGGAAGTATTCGTTTCTTCCAATGCACTGCGACGCAATTAACTGCGAAACTTGAACGATTAATGTGTGATGTACGCCATAAAATAGTTGCAACTAATATACACTATAACTATAACTAACAGGAATTTTACGCTTTATCGAAGTCTTTAATAAAGTGACATAATTGACGAGCTGCGTGTTATACGTACCGGTAAACGCATAACGATAGTAGTTTTACGTCAATCGTTTTTTCACGTGCCCATAAACCCAACGTCAATAATTTTCAAAAAAATGTTTCCAAAAATTTGCCATTGTTTATGTTAACTATAACTGTGTATATTTATTTACTGTACACTACGCGAATGGTAATTCGAAGAAAAATACCAACCAAGTCAATTAAATTTTAAGTGAATTTTAGGAAATTTTATCAACGACTTATATTTGCTTTAATTTATTTTTTTTTTCCATATTTTCTGGTAAATGCAAGTATAATATCAATACCGACGAGCTTACCAAAAGCATGTACAATTATACTAATGAAACAAATTTATTTACATTTCGAAACACGAACAAAATAAATGAAATCATATGTGTCTTTGTATATAACTAAAAAAAAAAAAATTAAAAAAATCGAATGCCAAACAAGAAACTATGTGGTATAAATTCACGTCGCATACAGGCTCACCACACGGATACTTGTGTATACTTGAGTCGAGTGTTTAATTTATAAACAATTTAGTCATCAATGGTATTAAAACATACACGACGCGATGATAACAACCGCAACGGTGTACGTAAGCACTAAACACCGTATAATGATTCAAACGTGTGTCCAATACCGTGCTGATATCGATTTGCTAATTCGGCAGGGTCAGTAGTCGAAATTTCGGTTAGCGAGTTAGAGCATAATTTAAACGTATTTTACGACGTATAATTGATTAAATATAATAGAAAAAAAAATCGATAAGATATCCGGCCACATGATTACCGAGATACATTGCAGCGAATGGTAACCGATCGAGTGCCGCAATTACAAAATAGGAGACCCGTGTGTGGTAATTACATTAGGCCCCTTCCGAGGATTTATTTTTGTTGTGCGCCTTATTTATGAGTATCAATTTTTTAGGTTTTATAACACGTTTCACATCAGTTAGTGTATGATATATGTATATACATATATAGAATTAAATAACCTACAATTGTTGTATACAATTATACTTCACTACATATTTATGTAGTAAATTTATTTAAGTAGTTTAGGTGGTTATGTTGTATGCCTACTCAAATACTCAATGCACTCATTGTTAAATAAATATTATATTACTCTAAAATATTATAACATCCTTATCTGAATTTTAAAAAATTTTAATAAAATAATAATATTATATTATTAAGTAATTCTGTGTTGGCAAAGTGTAGTTTATTTTAAGCTGGGACTAGGGGGCCCCTCGAATGTTTGCAAGCCTCGGGGTCCGTGTGCACGACACACTCTGCATACCTGGTTACTGCGGCACTGGCAACCGATTGAGTGCGTTTATATTGCGTACGCATATACATGTTAATTAGGAAAACGGAATATCATCAGCCGAACCGGGGGCGAATATTGTTTACAATAAAACGGTAAACACTGATAGTAAAACGGATTCCTTTGCCGACAAGTAGTAAAGTGTAATGCGAATGAGCAAATTTGCCGAAAATCGATTCGCTCGAGACGTTCCTATATTTATACATATATACGCGCACGTACGAAAGTCCAATCGGGCGGGGAAAGAAAACGAGCGGGATTTTACGAGGTTCAAAGGGAACGATAAAAATTTTGTAAAAAAAAAAAAAAAATAGTAATAAAACAATAATAAATAAAATAATAAGAAGAGAAATAATAAACTCGTTTGTCACGCCTCTACGGCCGTTATACATGTCGCGCGCGCGCGGAATCCATATAGAACGCACACGCACGCACTCGCACTTGGGACTAGGTTAGGTATACATGTACACAAGTTTTCCGGTTCTTTTAAACATGTTTTATGCACTGCGCCGCTGACGCTGCACACGCACACGCACGTGGTGTGGTAGTGTGTTCGGTTGTGTTTGCCAAGAACAATGCGAAACGCAGGACGAGATGCAGCGGCGGCGGGGGTGAGGAAAACGGTTTTTTATTGTGCCGGAGTCCTTTTTACGCGCGCGCGTATGTGTTGGGTATTTTTCCATTTTAGTGCGACAAAACCGTATACATTTGGTTGTTCGGTATAGCCGATGACGACGACGGTTTTCTTCCACTTTTCTTCCAGTTTTAATGACGCCACGTCGGTATCGTGTTGGCGGGCATATTTTATGGGGGTGAGGCGAAGGGGCGATCATCCCCCCCTGAATCCGTATTTAATAAATCAATTGTATGTGAGATACGCATTTCAAATTTTTTTTTAATGTGCATCATTTTATCACAGAATCAAATCTGTGAATACTGAATTGGGCTTTTTTTCGGGTTCATATTTAGTGAGAAATCAAACATAACTTTCAAAACACGGACAGGTGTTAAAAAAGAACTACACAAAAGACGATTCTAAGTGGATTCGGCATTAGATTAAAAAAAAAATACCACAAATATTAAGGATTCACCTGATTAAAAATATTACAAACAGTTTTACTTGTAAATTTTGAGCCTGAATTGAAGAAAAAATTTGATTCACCTCCTCCCCCCTAGAAATAAGTCTAAATACGCTTCTGATCGTGTTCCTGTTATGCGCCCGTTGTATACGAATCGTGACGTATGGGTACCGTAATAGTACGCGCCGCGTAAAACAAAAATGAAAATATATGAAGCGTACGTAAATAATATTACAAAATCTGTTTAAACTCGATCATCCTTAACCTAGTCCGTCGAAGGGTTCTTTGGTTTTCTATTTTTCTTCTCGCCACAGTCCTATCCTACCGTCCTGCACCGTCCGCGTCGCACGTTTTTTACTACACGTATATTACCGCGCGCACGGAGACTTGTCGTTACTGCGTTTTTCGTACATATGTGTATACTCTGTAAGTATACAAATGTTTGTGTAAAAGGTCGGTTTTCAGAGGGTTTTTTTTCCTACTTTTCTTCGTCCTTTTTTCACTCCGGATCCCGTGTGGTACTCGCAGAAGACGGCGATCGCAAAACGCGCGCGCGATCAGTCATCGCAGGAAGTCGATTATTATGCAAATGCACGTGAAGAAATTCGAGATGCTCCCCGCAAGTACGAAGAATTGACCATATGTTTAACGAATAATGTATTTCACGGACCGACTACTTCCCCGCGTGTATATATTAAATTCAATCATACTGTAGTCATTGTCGGTGCATTTATCGGTGCAATGTGATTTCCCGATTTCCGTAATGATGTGACGATAATGCGATCGATTCATAAATATATATTGCGCAGCATATGCACACACACACACACACACACACATATATATATATATATATATATATATATATATATATTGTTGTCTTTGCCTCCGTATATGCTCCAGTATTATGTATGTATATAAATTCAATAAAAAAAAGAAATGCCGCAGGTACAGTCAATAAAGTATAATCTTTTGTTCAGGCGACAATGCGTGCGGAAGATCTGTTGTCCGTCGTTTTTTTAGTCAATGCGCACGTTTTTTTTTTGTCGGGTAAAATTGTTTTTTACGCAAGATTTTTTTAATATACGGCCCCTAAACTATCTTGTCTTCATTTTACAATATTCGTCGGGTCCAACACAAATAGTTGTACGGCGTAGGGTTAAAATAACTTAAAAAAAATGGAGCTACATTACACAAAAAATAATTTGGTAAAAAGATTGATTCTTTTGTGACAGTTATTCAAAAACAATAAAATATTTTAAATTAATGTAAAAAAACCGTGCGATTCATAAAAAAAATGTAATGCTACTTAATATTTGTTTTTTTTTTTTTAAGTATCTACCCACTCATACTTCAATAATAACCGTCTATGATTGTAACATGAAAAATGTATTACGTTGAAGTTGTTTGAAATAACGAAATATTGAATTATTAGAATAAATAAGATAAAATATACGTTTAACGTAAATTTCAAACAATTTCTTTAATATATTAAGAGGTATCAGTAAAAAATATTATACCTCCACAATTACGATATTTCAAACAATCAATAATTTATGAAGCAAACATTTGCGTAGGTTTATACGTATTCGTCATAAACTATCAAATGGAAAATAGAAATGAATTGTATTCTTGAAACAATTAGTATTATACGTATGTACATAGGTAGGTATGCCTGTAGTTGTATTGTCCAATCTCTCTCTAAACTATAACGTATTTCACCAATTTAATGTGTAATATCTACTTATAAATTATGAAAGTATGCCGCCAAATCACACAGTTCACTCATATTATTTTAATTCAATTTGTTGTGTTTTACAGATATAAATCGTACTGAAATAAAAATAACTATACTTAAAAGTACATACATACTTATTATTACGTATTACTACACGTGTACAGATTTTATCGTCATTAAAACATAATGCATTATTATTTTAATTTATCTAGATAAATGTTTTGATTACGCATTTATAATAATTAATATAATTTAGACACACACACACACACACACACACACACACACACACACACACACACA